>NC_056728.1:1218126286-1218381286 GCF_019279795.1 Protopterus annectens | reverse complement strand
GATGCGCTCCATAGCTTTGCAGACCAAGCTAGTCAGGCTTATAGGGCGATAGTTCCCAGAGTCAGTTGTGGCTCCACCTTTGTGGAGCGAAATAACTGTTGCTGTGCACCACTCTGTGGGCACGTAGGCTGTGGAGAGGCTGAGTTTAAACAGTGTGTTTAGGTGAGGGGTTAGTTCATCTTTGAGCTCATGTAGGACGCAGTCTGGGACACTCTCTGGTCCCATTGTTGCTGTGTTTTTGGCTTTGGAGAGGGCTGTTTTAACCTGAGTGTCTGTGATTTCAGGGACACTACATTCTTCTGGTATAGTTATGGGCCCTGTTGGGGGTGAGAGGGGGTGAAGTTTCCACTGAACCTGTCTGCCAGGATGTTGGCTATATCGGTCGGTTCAGTGTATTTTGTGGCATTCTGCACCAACTCTGAGCAGATCTGAGAATTTCCACTTAGATTCTTGACATAGCTAAAGAATGTCTTGTGGTTATCTTTGGAGTTCATGGCAATTTTTCTTTCGATGCTAGCCTTGGATGATTTTATGAGGGAAAGTAATTTCTTGCTGATACTGATCAGGGATGTATTCCCCCTTGGGATTTTACTCTTTTCTGTATTAGTTTCCTCCTTCTATTGTATAGCTTGTTTATAGCAGGGGTCCACCAGACTGGTTTCCTTTTCTTGGAGGAGTGAGTCTTGGTTTTGTATATATATATATATATATATATATATATATATATATATATATATATATAAAACAAAACAATGAAACCTAGTACTGAGAAAATGTTGTTTTCCAGGCTTAATGGTAGTAAACACTTTCCTTAATGCAGAACAAACCAAGAAAAAGGGAAAACTATTTGTACAGGAACAATATCAGCATATGACATGCTAAAATCATCTGTTTTCATAAATACTCATTTAAGATCCATGTTAAGGATAACCTTGCATTCTTTTTAAAAACAAAAAAACAGGATTCAATCTGGTACTGCTTATTTAACCCATGATTTATTAAGTAAAACAGAAGATGAGCACTCTCACTCTTGTCAGAGCTTCATCAGATCTGACAAAAGTGGCAGGAGTGGCCTTAGGTCAAATGGTGCCCTAGGCAAAAGGGCTTCACGGCGCCCCCACTACACCACCCGGTGCCCCCTTCCTGGTCTATCTACACCAAATAAATACTGGAAAAGTGCCCCTACTAAAGCCACGCCCTAGGCGGTCACCTAGTTGGCCTATGCCTAAGGCTAGCTATGAAAGGCGGTCTTTTACATAGATCTTATATTTTAGTATTTATGAAAACAGTCTATTGTAGCATGTCATAAGCTGATATAGTTCCTGTAGAGCTAGTGTTCCCTTTTTCATGGTAGATAGATAGATAGATAGATAGATAGATAGATAGATAGATAGACAGATAGAGATATATATATCAAGATGGATGCACCCAAATGATGATGTCACTAACATTGTCATGTCAATATGCATGCTCTGAGTGAATATTTTAGTCTATGCAAACAAAACAGCAGCAAAATATGTTTTTATGCAGCGGGCCAAGCCCCAACCCCCCACATCCCTTGCTTATTATGTATTAAACTCCAAGACTGTACAATACTGGGTAAAGGGCATATTCCCCACCCCCAGGAATTGTGAATTTCCCACAGCTGTCGACCATGTGTTTAGCTGACCAAATTGTACTGACTAAACAGATATCGACTATAAGAAAAATTAACGGTATTAAGTTGCAGCACACACACACACACACACACACACACACACACACACACACACACACACACACACACACACACACACACACAGAAAAATATACACACAGTACATAGAGGGGTTTGGTATTATGAGTTTATAGGTAAATTCGAAGCTATCTGCCCTTGAGGACCAATTTAAGCCTAGCCAAATTCCCTTTTGAAGCTTGACTTGACGTATCACATTTGTTGTTACACTGGCCTTGCCCATACCATGGTCAATATATATTACCCAATAGTGAGAATAACCGGGATCACAGCTTAGATAATTTTTAGTGAATAATGAATTTAGGAGCTGCATCTGTCCATTAGTAATACATGCGGTAGTCCTAGGTTAAATTTACTGTTAACCATCTATAGATCTAAGCTGTTTTTGAATATGGACAGCGATGAGCTTTGTTTTATGTGGATGGGAGTCTCTTCCCAAGTAGTGATATTCTCTGCAAGATATGCCTGTCCCTGCAAACCATTCTGTTGATACTGCAGTAGAGGTGTAAATCCTTAGACCAAGTATTTCTGATAACATTTGACTTGCTGATGTGCAATAAATCCATTAGTAGTGTTGGAGGGTGCCTTGAATGCCAGGCACAGATTACCTCTTAACAGTCCGTAAGATACAGAATATAATGGCAGGGCTTGGGGATGGTCTATGTAGGCCATATTGTTTATGCCTTTTAGACCTTGTATCCTTTTACTAAGGTGTCTCTGTAGCTGTAGATGCTCCAGTTTTTGCTTCTATCTGGACAGATACAGACAAAAGGGGGCATTTATGCTCAACGAATGACCTAATGAGGGTTCAGAAAAGGGAGAGAATGACATCCATAGACCTAGGCATGATTTCTTTGTTTATAAGCTATGAAACATAGAAAGACTTTCTTATGACAATGGACACATGTTGGTCAAAAGTTAGGCCCCATCCACATAAGTTCCTAGATCCTGAGCAGCTAGTTGAACTCTAAGGGTTACATTGTCAATATTGTAGTTCCCTGAGCTGGATAACTTCACAAAGGCTATGATAATGCATTGTTCAAGGAATGCACATTTTGTTGAATTGCTATTCACTAAATATTTTATACTCAGGCTATATTTTACCTGAAAAGTCAATACACTGAATTCCATTACATTGAAAATAAAGAAAATGCAGCCATCTGTATATCTGATTATATGTATACTATCAAAGTACACCATCATAGAAACACTTATGATCAATGCAAACACTTCAAAAATACACTTTGAAGGAAAAGTAAAAAAAAAATCTGATTGAGAAATGAAAACAGTTTCCTTTTACATTTATTTAACCAAAAATAAACCAAAGAATGAACCAGGATGCCACTGTTCAGCAAAACAATAAAGCCATGGAGAGAAATGTAGGCATACTTCCATTTAATAGTAAAAGCCACAAAACAACAAAACACATAAACATATTCAACACTTCATTTTCGTTTCTACCTAGGAGGTAAGAGCTGGGGGAGAAAAGTGTCAGGAGTCTAAGTAATGAAGTGGATTGGTTTGTGACAGCCCACATCTGAGGAAGTGCTAGAAACAAAAACGAAGTGTTGAATACATTTATGTGTTTTGTTGTTTTGTGGCTTTTACTATTAAATGAAAGTCTGCCTACATTTCTCTCCATGTCTTTTTGTTTCGCTGAACAGTGGGGACTATATTATAACATCAACTCTTACAAAGATTGATTGTTATAATATTGAACCTGTAATGTTGAATGCTGAAAACAGCGAAGGTGCAGGACACCGAATTCTTTCCCAGGGAAATAATTTGGTGGGCCATTGCTGTGGCTTCGCTGTTTTCAGCGTTCGATATGTTGGAGCGTTATGGGTCAGGTTTAGGTAAGTGTGCGATTGTGTGTAGGTTAGGGTTAGGAGGCGGGTTAGGTGAGTGTACAATAGTGACGGACCTTAGGGTTAGGGTCGGGTTA
This sequence comes from Protopterus annectens, assembly GCF_019279795.1. Taxonomy (NCBI): domain Eukaryota; kingdom Metazoa; phylum Chordata; order Ceratodontiformes; family Protopteridae; genus Protopterus; species Protopterus annectens. The sequence continues at coordinate 1,218,377,606 of NC_056728.1, read as the reverse complement.
AGGTAAGTGGATAGCTAGTAGTGTATGTAAATTTTAGTTTAGGTTTAGGTGTAGGATTTTAAGTGTATGTGTGTGGATTGCTATTTTTTGTGTGTGTTTGTGTTGTGTATATGTTTCTCAGAATAGTGATTTTTTTTTTCCCTGGGGAAAAAAAATCGCTATTCTGTTTGATGTTTGAGGATTTTGGTGTTTAGGGTTCAATATTATAACATTCGATCTTTGTAGATTTCGATGTTATAATATAGACCCGAAAAGTGGCACCCAGGTTCATTCTTTGGTTTAGTTGTGCGATTTTTCCTTGTTTGCCTGCTTTTTGGATTTATTTAACCAAAAACCTACTACTAACTTCAAAACACTTTTACTGAATAGTAGTAGTGTTGCATAAAGGTTTTCCTAACATGAGGAGTGGGGATACAGGTAGGACTAGAGTCAGGGTTAGCATACATTATTCTGGATGGGCAGGGTACTAACGTGTTAGCCTTAACCCTTATTTTGACCCTCCCCCAACCCTAACTCTACACCTTACCTTACCTAGGGAAGAGCCCTTTCTGTAACGCTGTAACTATATAAGACATTCAGAAACACATTGAGTGCATCATCACACATGCACAATGTTAAATTTATTACCATCACAGTGCTATCTCTAACCCACAAAAACTAGCACACGCACACACACACACACACAAACACACACACACACACACACACACACACACACACACACACACACACACACACACACACGCTCTCTCAACCATAATGCCCAAACTACTGATATATCCAGATGTTTCAGCATTAAAAACCCAAACCCTGTCTTATCTTAGCGAGACATATTTACTACTGCCCACAGCATCTACCTTCATCAAAACAAACACCAGTGTACAATCAATGAAGTACATATTCAGTCAAGCATCGCTACACTTACCAAACTGAATGAAATGATAAGCACCAAAAAGGATACAGATGAGTTAAAAAGCTAGTAACATGAACATTTGAATCATGAAAAAGGTACAGGTTAATTTGTAGACACCATCAGTGACAAGTCCTCCACAAAAAACACTGTCAATCTAAAAGAAAGATTTGTGCAAAATGCAAAAAGTTGAATCATTTTGCCAAGGTTTGTAAAACTTTCAGTACAAAAATTATAAAATATACCTAATGCAGTAGATGCAAAAGCATGAAATGACAGCAATGGATATAATTTCAAACTATATGACAGATGTTAGTAATAATGAGGAAGGTGAGTTTGCTCTTGTTTACACAATCCATGGAGGTCATAATATATAATATCCATAGTAATTGCAAAAATAATTAACACACTGAAGTGAGAATGTCAATAGAGATACTGTAACATAGTTAATATAATGTTCTGCAACATACTTAATAGGTTCATAGATAAGTACTAGACTAGCTTTCTTTGTGGTCCATTTTAAGCCTAGTCAATTTCCCATTCAAAGGTATGAATGAAACCTTGTACCTTGGGTTTGTGAGGCAAATATCTGAACCATTATAACAACACCCAGTCCCCTGATGATGAATACCCATCCACAAGAACATGGCACACATCTACATCTCCACCTGTATGTTATTGATATAGATGGTACTAAGAGTTCTGGAAGGGAGATGACAAAAGCAACTATATGTTCAGAGTATCGAATGTTTTGAACCAACTGAACAATAGAGTAGTAATGCATATAACTTGTCAAAGTCTGAGCAATAATTTTCTGAATGCCAAAAGAACTTAAAGGGTGTACAGGTCAAAGAGAAATGGCAATACAAAATATCAGAAGAGAACATTTCATCTACAATCACATTAACAGCCAGAGAGATTTCCACATGGCACCAGTAGTTATGGCTTATGAAAAATATCAGCTACAGAATACCACATTAGAACAATATTGAAATTTGAAACAGGGGCTTCTTTTGGTCCTTTGTATTCAAACGAAATGATTCAGAGGTCCATTGAGCAGATCTACAACCAATAGCATGACTTCTTAAAAAATCACATACCACTTGATGGTCTCCCCCTACCTGTCCATAAACAACCAGCTTCTTACTGCACAACATCTGGGCTTGAAGTCAAAAGCACTAATGATATGTATTAATATAATAGTCATTTGAAGAACTTTATCTAAAAACAGTAATATTTTTTTGCCCAGACAGCAATGGCATTCTTATGGGTTAACTCAAACAATGTAAATTGCATTGCTGAAATGTCTGTCACATTCTACATTCTGACTCTGTATGCTCTGTAGCCATTTTCTCACTTGTTTTGTGTTTTTATTCATTAAAGTCAGATTGCGCTCTTTTACTGGCTATTGCAAATGTCAAATCTAATTTTATGCAATCTATCCTGAACCATGCTACTGATGCACTCAAAGATTAAAAGTTATCCAGAAAGGGTTGGTTTTGGCTTTGGCTTAGAATCTGAAAATGAGCAAAGACACACACCCTATAAAATACAGAGAAAGACTTTCTAGGCTACTCATAAGTCATTTGCAGGTTTTTTATTATGTAGATTCAGACCAACAATCAGACTCAGAGCCTTGTGTAGAAACACATCAGGAGTGTAGTGATGATAAATAAACCAATGTAAAGTGGAAACACTCTTATACATACAGCATTTGTAAATTAACTAATAAGGAAAGATAGCCAATAATCTGAATCACCATTCTGAGAGGCAAGGTTTCACTCAAAACCACAATAGACTTAAAAGGTAGCACTTGCATAAACATGTTGTAGTACTGTCTCAAAGGGCTTAGCTCCCTAGATTTGTCCTCAGGTGTGGCACTTGCTGCGTTGAGTCTGCATCTCCTCTCTGGTTTTGCTGGATGCTCCAGTTTACTACCACATCCCAAAGACATTCCATTGATGAAATAACCATCCGTGAAACAATCTGTAGGGGTGTGTGTATGTGTGTGTGTGTGTGTGTGTGTGTGTGTGTGTGTGTGTGTGTGTGTGTGTGTGTGTGTGTGTGTGTGTGTGTGTTTGTGTGTGTGTGTGTGTGTCTGTGCACACATAACATGAGATGGGCCAGCACTCAGTTTAGAACTGTTTCTCTCACTTGTGCCCAGTCTAGCTCTCCTATGACCTTAAACTGGATTAAATGGGTAATAAGAGAATGCATGAATGAATGAATGAATTAATGAATGAATGAATTAATTAATTAATTAATTAATTAATTATTGGACTGTTAAAAACATCAGTAAGAAAGATGAAACAAGAACTTGTTAAAAGATCTTAACTTGCAAGCAGCTCTGTGGGACAGAATATTAAAGCTCTGACTTTGACTCAGACAAAGCAGAACTGAACTGGGCAATGGAAAACATAGCCAGTGATGGTGGTAGTTAGTGGCCTATGGTAGCTCACCATAAGTGGGAATGGGGGATTCAGACTGGTCACCTGCATGGCTGGCACCTAGTAGAAGCGGGTGTCCTAGAATGGAGTAGGAAGGGCTAAGATGTCCACTTCCATCAAGCTCTGCTTGCCTGCATATAAAGAAATACACATAAGTTACTGAGACATGAGGACACATAAGTTACTGAGACATGAGGACACACACACACCTATTAGGCTGCTGTAAATGAGAGAGTCTGTTCGGGATCAAGAGAAAAATACTTAATGCAGCTGATACAGAAGGAAAATACAATACAGGAAAAAATACTTTAACATCGCAGTCTCTAGCACTGAAGAATATGGACCTAAAATTCCATTGTGTACCAGTCCCATGGTTTGGTGAACTACAACTTAAGAATAAATTTAAACATTTAAAAACAGAGCCAGAGATGCATGGCATATGATACAAGCCATGGAGGCAATAATATATAGCATCTAAAGTAATTAAAAAACTAATGAACATTGAGGTAGGACTGCCAATAGACTCTGTACCATAGTTAATATAATTCTCAGCTATTAATTTAACATTTTAAAGACACAGCCAAAATGCATGAAGCATGTGGTAATCTATAAATGTGTATCTTGGTGCTAACACTTCCAAAGAATGTTTGCTGTGAGGCAGGAACAAATAAAATGACAGAAAGGCAGCAGTGACTTTCCATGCTTTGTAGGGACAGGGGCCTTCTCTATTAAGTTATCTAACTGCTAAGTCAGTAGCAATAATAATACAAATAATAAATTCCATACTTTGTAACAAAAATCATTGTGACAGCCATTTGAGTTATTCAACTCACATAGCTTTTTTTGTAGTATAAGACAAATGAATGAAATAATGAAGAGTGCTGCATATAGAGCCAAACATGTAGCCAATATCTCAATGACAGAGGAGAATTCCATTCCATGTAAGAAAATGAAAAAAAAATAGAAAAGATTGAGAAAATGGAAATTACTAGAAAGGAAACTGGGCCAACAGAGTAGATTTTCCTATTCTTAGACTATTGTACTCAAAGAAAATTTAGTAAAGTAAGGATTTATATTGACATAATGCCTGCAAACAGGCCCATTCAAAAAGACAGGCAGACTTGACTCCTACAGTGGATGGCAACATAAATGAATCCAATGTGCCTAAATCATTCAGCAAAACTATTTTTAACTAAGACAGTCATCAAGTAGGGTTTCCCGTTTTATGTTCAAAGAGTGCAACGGTCATCCTGAGATCTGTGAAAATTATGGTGTGCTATGTTGAAATATGTACTGACTCCAGTATTGCTGTATGCTGTATTTTGGAGTATTCCCTGTTCTCCCAGAAATACAAATTTCAGCGATACCATATATAAATTGCAGGGATATGGGGATGCAGCCCTCATATCAAGGGAGAATGGAGCATGCACCCCCTGCAAAAATGCTTTAAATGTGCATCAGTAAGTTTCAAATATCACTGTTACTTGTATAAAATTACATATAAATGTTTATGGTTTTGGGACTTCCATTATCAAGTCTCAAATGTCCGACAGAGAGCCATCAACTAGTATTGCATGTTGGAGTAGAAGCACTATGAATAATTAAACTCTTATACTACTCACAACGTAGAAATAGCTGACCTTTGTAATGAGGACAGCACAAAAATAGTCCAGGAAATAATATGTTATCCACTTGATAAAGAATGTGAAAAATTACAGTTGTTAAATAATTATATTTGGGAAAAAAAAAAAAGAAGAAGAATGCGACAACACCCAGGACATAGTGCTAAATTATTTAGAGAGAATGTTTTGACACTACAAAAAAGGAAAATGTGAATCTTGTCTTTACAAGAGTCCTGTGGCTGCATAGTTTGAGGCACTTGAAATGTACCTGATACAAGCAAGTCTAAAGTAATGTATGACAATTCTCCAAATATTTGTGCAAAAGAAGCAAGATGTTTACTGGGTGCAGCAAATTGTAATTCAATATTGAGTAAAGACTTCAGTACAAAAACAGTGCCTTTAAAATAATGAAAATTGTACAAAGGACTTTACTCCATGTTGCAAAATGTAAATTTGATTGGACACAGCAGTCAGAATGGTCACAATAAATCCTTATATTGCTTATATACATTATTTTGGTAGCTCTGGTAAAGTACAGAATGGTGTGGCTACCAAAAAACAGAAAAAAAGGACCTTCGTATTTTTTACCCTAAAACTGATCAATACACACTACTGGTCATTTGATGAACAAATTTGCCTCATCAAATAAACATAAACATCCAATATTCAATGTTTAAATAAAATCAAACTATTCCGTTTGTTACAGCCTTTTTTTATCCAGCAGCAGTAGCAGCAGATTCATGTGCTCAAAGTGGCCCATACTGGTCTAAAGTAATGCATAGTATAAGTAGAAAGACATGTAGTAGATTGTATATATACAAGACAATACAAACACCTAATAGGTTGTACATGTACAAAGCATTACTAACACAGAATAGATTGCACATGCACTGGACATTATAAAACTTTCACCAGAGACTGTCATAAGAAATAAAAATAAATCAGAAAAGTACTCTGATAAAACAATTGCATTTTTAAAATAGGTAAGATACTTTGTTTCAAAATAATACCATTCTGTAGTGTATGAGAAATTAGAATATATTTGATATATATTTATAATAACGATCATGACCTGTACACACACAAATGTGGGAAATTTCAATATTACCATCAATCGACCATGATTTTTTGCTACAAGTGTAATCAATCTGTGTGAAGATACACATACTAATAAGCCATTATCCAACTAATAGGAGGATTAAACTTACAGACAACAATATCATACTGCTCTGAGACAATGTTAATAGACATGTTAACAGTTCCAAACTTAGAACAAGATAGCAGAAACAAAATAATAGCCTATGCAAGAAAATCATTGGCAAATATAGAAAAGAGAAAATCACAAACAGAACAGGAAGGTCTAAGTATTTCACAGTTGTGTGAGCATTTTCATTTATCTAACTAGAAAATACTGATAATGACCTTAACCTACTAAAAGCAATTTTAACAATGTAAAATCAAAACCACCTCTTAGAATGTAAATATAGCCACAGCCCTAACAATTCAAAGTGTAGTATGAAAAAGAAAATATAGCAAATTTCATTATTGCATTTTGCAACATCACATAGTTTTAATAGAAAAAGAGAGAAATCTGACAGTTTCAAAACGTTATGTAATGGAATAGTTACATTTGCAGCACCAAGAACTTTGGATTCTGAAAGTAACATAATCTGAGTCAGAAAAAGATGTGGCATTGTAACAAGTGAAGTAATTCTATATGAGTGATCCATAGTGCACAAACAACAAAAATGACACAGAAGCAGAGATTGTTAAGTTCTGACAATTGCAAAAATGAAATAATAGTGTTGCTGAGTTTACCAGATAGCAGAGTGGTTAAGGCTATTAACTGTTAGTGACTTGCTTCCTGTAATTTAGGCATTGATTTCCTTACCTTCCATTTCCCTACTGTGTGCCTCTAATGATGTCAGTTAATCAGTATGTGGAACAACTCCGAAATGGGTCATGGCTTCTCCTTGGTTTCCATCACTGCATAGGTAGCAATTGTCTAGAATGGTAACTGTCTATTAAAATATTTGAGAAATTTACTTAAAAAATGATGCAGAAAAGGTACTATATATAAATGACATCTATGAGAGGTAGGGAAAAAGACCATAGTTAGACAGCAAATTTGATTCCTATAAATGGATGATGTGAGAGAAGAACTTTTATATCACTGATATTTTTAATAGAATATTATACCGCAAAATAGAAAGATTCCTGTTCTGTTTTTCAAATTACTTAAACATATTTTAAATGTAAACCCATGTTTCTGCAAACTATTTGAAATGTTGACAAAACAAGACAAGTGAATTTTGAAAATTGTTCTTTTCCTTTAAACCTCTTTTTGCAAGGGCCAAGCTCCACCTGCACCCCTAACACCCCACATGCTTATATATCCCAACTCCAAGATCTCCATTCCTCAGAGGAAAGGAAACATTCCAAGAAATGACATATTGGACTTTATATGTAAGTCCATTCTTACGACCATTTAGTCTCCTCATTTCAGGGCTCACTCAACTGGGTCCCAGCATTTCAAATGGCTACTCCATATTTCTATTTGTAAACCTGATAGCATGCATGCCACTCAATGTAGTGATTTATGTCTTATATAAGTTTTTTTTTTTCAATGCTTGAAATACTTGCTGATATGAGATATGATAGAGCTATGGAATTGTAGTGGGGCATTTTGGGACAAAAGGCCTCTGATGTAGAGGCTGCCCCTTAGAAGATAGAAGAGAGAGGTCTTAAATGCTGTCCTTGGAGCTGTACTGGTATTATGGGTGAGCAGCTGGTAGTTATGCTGCTAAGTATGTGAGCAGTACTGAATGTGCCTGCCACTTGTGGGTGTTAATAATTTATTGTTTGTTGATCAGGTTAGTCCACTACACTAATGGCCTCTTTTCTAGTGTGCTACCAGCTGCACCACTGACATTTTTTTATTTAGTATGATAAGTGTATATGCATACGTATATTGTTTACTGGTGTGGAAGTTCACATATTTTTATATAACTTATCGTTAAAACAGTTGATGGCAACATAAGATTAGGTGTAAATTTTGTGTTGGGCAGGATTCATGGGCAATCTGCTTGAAACAAGTAAGTGAAAGCAACCATTTACCATTATACAATTCTGAGATATAATTTATAAAAGAAAAAAAAAAAGGTATTTGTGTAAAGGAAGACATATTCTGTCTGAGTATTATTAATTTCTGAAAGCTTACTTTGATAAGAATTTTGACATTTGAAGGTAAAAAAAAAAAACTTAAAACAGTATTTAATGTGGGGGGGCCCTGATGTGGGGGCTGTGCCCCCCACACACCCCTACTTAAATATACCAACTCTGAGATCACACCACAGTGGAGGAAACGGCAAACTCCCAAAACCGGCCCAGCAATTTTTTTCTCTGAGAAAAAATGTACTGTTTCGGGTGTTTAGGATTTTCAGCATTCGCTGAAATAGGGTAGATGAATCAGCGTTCACTTTTTAAGCATTTGCTGATTCAACATAGACCCTTATGGACCAATACCCAGTAGTCATAGACACCATCCAGAAAACTGCTGACATGTGACAGCCTCGTCTGTAGCCCCATGTCAGCTATGGATTACCTGTTCTAGTGGATACTAAAGTAAGCATAGCTTTACATATATTCATCTGCGCTAAAAATACCTATCAGTTTCTCAGTGACATGCCTCAGCATGTGGGGGAGCATTTGTTGTTCCTATTTAGCACAGAGGAGAGAGCCAATACCATGCAGGATTTCAATAATATAGTTCATTTCCCTGTGGAACTTGAGGGCTAGTCTGTATCTACATTAAAATAATGGACCCAGCTGGTGAACTGGGAAGGAGGCACAATAACCACAAAGGTATCACTCCATCAACTGCCAAGTGGTCTTCAATGCACAGTGTATCATCAACAGTGTTTTGTTAGGCCAACCAGAATGTTATTATGACTCCTACATATAACACACCTGTGACCTGTATCAGCAGTTTGTGAGTGGTGGCTTCCCACAAGACCATCTTGTTGGTGATGCCAGATATGTCCTGGAACCCTGGCTCATTGTACCCATAGGAAATCCACAAACTCAACCAGATCAAGGTATAACCATGCCCACTCAAAAACATGAAAAATTACTGAGGATGTGTTTGGGCAGAGGAAGGCATGCTTTCACTGCCTGGATTCATTCTGTAGTGCCCTGCAGTATGATGCTGGCACATGTACAAAATTAGTGTTAGACTGTGCAGTGTCATGCAATATTGTACTTAGGAAGCAATTAAACCATGCTGTGTGGTGGAGACTGAGTGGGATAAGGACTCAGTGGAAGAACAAACAGCAAGGGATGATTATACCAGGTGAAGGCAGATGCAGTGTATTATGGCACTAGCAAAGAGACAGTGGCTTGCACAAAGCATCAGAATATACAAGGCAAGGAAAAGGTGAATAAACTACACTAAAACTGGTAACTGCAAGGCCAAATTGAGGATGGGTTTACCCTACACAAATGCTGACACAGGCAAAATAAATGGCAGTGTGCAAATAGCAGATCACAGTTATTGTAATTTGCACAGGTGGAGAAGGGGCATATGAGGGGATATCTTTCACAGGAAAATATATGAGTGTTGAAGATTATGAAAGAAAAATATGCCATTCTGTGTCTTACTCTTGGGGGAGGTGTGCTTTAATGTAAAACTCTCCATGAAGGTTAGCCAAAGTTGTGTGTGTGTGAGAGTGTGTGTGTGTGTGTGTGTGTGTGTGTGTGTGTGTGTGTGTGTGTGTGTGTGTGTGTGTGTGTGTGTGTGTGTGTGTGTTACCAGAGTTACGGTGGTGTGTTGTTCTGCTGAGACACAGCCTCAGCAGCAGCAGAAGCAGCATTGTAGCTTGGTGCACTGGAGAAGTCCACGTCATGCATACTTGAGGTTTGTGGATGGCCCTTTACCACTGGCAGGTGAGCCAGTGAGGACATGACATGTTCTAGTATATGAGCAAGTCTATCCAAGCAATTACATATGCAGGAGATGCACTACTATAAGTCATCATCAGACCCTGAATCACCTTCAGTAACTCTGCCATGGTTGTGCTGTGCCTCTTCAATGGCCCTGCAAGTATGCTCCATCAGCCTCCGAGAGAGGGGTCGGTAACTACAACAACTGAGGTTTGCAAATATTAACATGATAACAGTATGTGATTTATATTTATCTTTTTCAGAGGATGAATCCTTGATGTACCTGTGTACTGTAAATCAGAATGTTTACTGTAGTATGTCAAAAGCAGTGCAAGTCTGACCTGTTGTAATACTCTGTGATCTACTATTTCTGACCAAAAAATAAGATTACTCTACCCCAAAGTGGTCCACTTGTGCATGAATTTTTAGTCATATCCTTCTTCAAGTGGTTCTGTAGATATGGAAATACTTAATTTGCATACTTCATTAAAGGCAGTCACATCTACACAGAATGCTGAAAACCCTGGGTTCTGGTTTCAGACAAGCGACACTATTTTTCTTTCATATTCCATAGTTTGAACAAAGCTTATTTAGCGCCTTTCTGCTGTACGTGTATGTATGTGCGTGCATGTGTGTGTACATGTGTGTCCAATTTTGCCCTGTTCTGCTAATAAAGGTGAGCAGAAATATTTGTTCAGAAGTCCAGTTATTGTATTTAAATATCCTCCCCGCTTTTCTACTTCAGTATGTCATCTAATGTTGATTGTCTCTAAGCTTTTCCCATGTAATTAGTTTTGCCTTGCTTGCAATATACCATAGTACTCTCATCATCCTATTCCCTGCCATATTCTCTTATTAATGTATCAGTTACCTTTCTTTCTTTATATATTGGTGCTTTATCCTTCATGTTCTTGCCATGTCTGGTACAGCACAGAAGGTAGAACGCTCACCTTTGGAATGAAAAGCTCTGGATTTTATTCCCATGCAAGGGAGATTGCTGACAACATAACGGGGTGCTGCACATGTGAGTCTGTTATCCTTTATTGAGACATTAAACTGAGGCCCCATCTGTCTATGTGGGTGGAAAATCAGGTGTATGTAAAAGAATCCATTACACCTATCAAAAATAGTAGAGGTCCTAACATAGTTACATATTTACAAACATTTACAAATGTACAAATACATACATAAATACATATATTTACACATATTTATAAATTTCCACAGCCCGTCTGTTTTGGCCTGAACGTCTGAGAAGTATATTGAAAACAATAGGGGTGCCAGCTGTGATGTCCGTGCACTGGCCCAGCAATCAAGGAGCCTCAATCCTCACCACTAACACCAGTGAGGTGCATCCACATTGGGAAGGATAACAAATGCACACACAGTAAAGTACAATTTCCCTTAAGAGCACACAGAGATCACAGTCAGTCTGGGGCTGGCTTCTCTCTTTCTCTCCAGATCCCCAATAAGACTCCCCACTGGCACAGCAAAAAAGTGGGGTCCTTAGCTAGGGTCCCAAGCCAAGTCCTCGTACCACTTTCTCTTTCCAACTAGTGCTTCATGTCCCTGCCCAAGTAGCTCACACACACACACACACACACACACACACACACACACACACACACACACACACACACATACACACACACACACACACACACACACACACACACACACACACACACACACACACACACACATACAGACATACACACACGCACACACACATACAGACCCACACACACACACATGCATGCACACACACACACACACACACACACACACACACACACACACACACACACACACACACACACACACACACACACACACACACACACACACACACACACACACACACACACACATACACACTTTGAGATATAATTTATATACAACCACACAGACACATCTGGGGAAGGCTGGTCCAGGTTCACTAGCTGTGCCCCTTCTGTCAAGGCTATAAGATAATAATCACTGCCACCAGGACCCTTATTTATCAGCTACTAAAAAGGCCCTTACCAAAGGGTGTTCAATTATTAGTGTGCACTATTATTATCCAAATGGTAAGTGTAACCTGAACTTTTTAAGGCTATTGGAGTGGCTTGGCCAGCATCACTATATACATGCAATGTACTTTAGCACTTAAATTATCTCTACACAAAACAACCACAGGTGAAGATTTAAAATATTTAATAATAAATAACAAAACACAAGAAAATACTTCTTACTACACAGTGCTAGTCAAAAGTTTAGAGATCACAGGAAAATGCTTAAAATAATACAGTAGAATAGTTCTGACATAAATATAGAAAACAGCTAGTCTAAACTTTCTATTTTCTATCTATTCCTTAAGAGAAACACTAAAGCCTAAGACCCGACTTACATACAGACAGAGCAAAGCAAGTGCTGGTAAGTGGTCAGTTCTGAAGACAAATGCAAAAGGCTCTCTCTCTGTCTCTGAGAAAGTCCTATAACTTGATAATAAATCCTGCTGAGTCATTTTAGATTACATCATTCTTAACAATTTTCTGGTTTCCCAGGCTAACAGAAACTCTACATTAACATTTCTTAGTAATCTTGCACCTGGTCAGGAAACTACAGCAATTAAAGACATTATATATGTAAAATCTAGCAATTAACTCTAGTCTCAAAACAATAGAAAGAATTTGCTGGTTCAAACACCATGGCTCCGAGCCCTGAGATCAAAACAGTCATAAAATGCATGCCTTATCAGCTTTCTTACAGCAGAGTGCACTATTGTTACAATTTTGCAAATCAACTTCCAATACAGTCTTTTCACATTTAAGAGAACAAGCCTGTGGCTTGTATTAATATCTACAAATGACAAAATTATCTACAAAATTCTATCTAGCTAGGCTGGCAGCCTTTACATATCTTCACATGTCTACCTCCCTGGACAACTCAAGCTAGTTTTTCAAGTGACCCTTGAGAAACATTGCTTGAGAGCATTAGGTATATTTGAGTATACCTTACCCCATTCCTTGACTTGAGAGTCCATCTGCATTGGCATTGCTATGCCCACTGTAGTGCTGCACTAACATATCATATGTTCGCAGCCCTAGGCTCCATCTTAGCAACTTGACATTTTGCTGGCTGGCTCTGTTTAACCATGGTAGGGGATTGTGATCTGTCACTACAGTGAATTCTCTTCCATGCAGATAAGGCTGAAGTTTCTGCAGTACCCACACTATGGCTAGATATTCCTTTTCTACAGCTGCATAGCATTCCTCCCTGGGTTGGAGCCTATGGCTGAGATAAATCGCTGGGTGCTCTTCTCCCTCTGAAGAAATCTGGCTAAGTACAGTCCCCACCCCATGGTCTGAAGCATCCAACTGCACAACAAATTCTTTGATGTAATCTGGACTGGCTAACACAGGGGGTCATCCCAAAGCTTATTTAAGCTTCTGGAATGCCTGTTCACATGCTGTGATCCACACTACCTTATCTGGCCTGTTCTTTCTTGTCAGGTCTGTGGGGGGAGCAGCTATGGTACTATAACTGGGGACAAACTTTCTGTAGTACTCTGCTGTCCCTAAGAATGCCCTCACCTGCTTTTTGGTAACAGATGCACACCATACCTCAATGGCTTCCACTTTGGCAAGTTCTGGCCAGATCTTGCCACTCCCCACTCTATGCCCCAGGTAGGAGACCTCTGCCATACCCAGTTGACATTTGCTTGGCTTAATGGTCAGCCCTGCGCTCTGTAGTCTGCCCAGCACATTCCTGACATGTTGAATGTATTCTTGTCAGGAATGGCCATAGATGGCAATATCATTTAGGTAAGCAAGGGCAAACCCACATTCTCCTGCTAGGATATGATCTACCAGCCTACAGAAAGTTGCTGGGGCATTTTTCATCCCAAAGGGTATCTTTGTGAACTCATACAAGCCAAAAGGAGTCACAAAGGCTGACTTCTGTCTAGCACTGGGAGTCAAGGGCACCTGGCAGTAGCCCTTGGTAAGATCAATGGTTGTAAGATACTTAGCCCCACCCAGCTGCTCTAGGACCTCATCTTTCCTAGGCATGGGGTAAGCATCTGACTCTGTGTGACTATTTAATTTCCTGTAGTCCACACAGAACCTGGAGCTACCATCCTTCTTTGGCACCAGCACCACTGTGGAGGCCCAGGGACTATTGGACTCTTGAATTACCCCTAGTTCCAACATTTCCTGTAACTCCTCCCTCAGAGTCTGTTTGACTCTCTCAGGTACCCTATAAGAGGTCTGCCTAATAGGCCTTTGGGGGTCCTGTATCCACCTGGTGCTGCACCAGGTGGGTGCACCCTGGTTTCTCAGTGAACATGTCCCCAAACTCTTGTATTTCTCGAACCCAGGTAGGAGATAGCTGCTGTGACATTGCTACCCCTTCCACTAAGGTGTCAGTCCGAGCCTCACTGAGGAGATCAGTCACCAGATCTCCCTCAGACTCCTCTTGCAAGCCACTGGAAATACTCAGCACAAGGGCCTCCATATCATGGTAAGGTTTCATCATGTTAACATGGTACAATTTGTGCCCCTGCCTCCTGCCTAGCAGTTCTTCATGTAGTTAACATCACTTACCTTTCTCACCACCTTGTAGGGTCCCTACTAAGCTGCTTGCAGCTTGTTGTGTCTGACAGGAATGAGAACAATTACCTGCTGCCCTACAGCATAATCTCTACCTCGAGCATTCCTGTCATACCATAACTTTTTCTGTTGTTGGGCTTCTGCCAGGTTCTCCTGACCTTAGCCCATGAGTTCCCTTAGCCTTGTCCTGAGGTTTAGGACATATGCCACAACAAACTCCTTGGGAGATGCACACATACCTTCCCACTCATCACAGATTAAATCTAGAGGTCCCCTCACTCTATGCCCATACAGCAACTCAAAGGGTGAAAAACCTGTGGATTCCTGGGGAACCTCTCTGTAAGCAAAAACAGATGGGGCAAATATTGTCCCACTCCCTCTTAAAGTGGTCTGCAAATGCCCATAGCATTAACCTGATTGTAGAGTTAACCTCTCAACAAGACCATTAGTCTGGGGGTGGTAGGGGGTGGTCTTTAGGTGCTTCACCCCACAGTACTTCCACAGACAAGCCAGCAGGTCTGACCTGAAATTGGCATCTCTGTCGGTCAGTATTTCTTTTGGAAAACCTACCCTGCTGAAAATTTCTAACAAAGCATTTGCCACCTTTTGTGCCTCAATGGAGGACAAAGACACTGCCTCAGGGTATCTTGTAGCATAATCTACTACCACTAGGATATACTTTTTCCCTGTGGAACTTGGGGTACTCAGAGGTACAACAATATCCATAGCTACCCTCTTAAATGGCTCCTCAATCACAGGCAAAGGCATCAGAGCCCCTTTCACCTTGTCTTCTGCCTTGCCTACCTTTTGGCACTGCTCACAGGTCCTGCAGTACCCTGTTACATCTCTGACAATTCCAGGCCAATAAAACTTCTGCATAATATGTCTCTTTATATGTTTTATGCTCACGTGACCTGCAAAGAGAATATCATGGGCTATGGCTAGAAGTGCCAGATGGTAGGCTCTGGGCATTACCAACTGCTGTATCCTCTCACCTTCTATCCCTCCCTCGGGGGTCCACTCTCTATACAGTAACCCTTTGTCCCAGTATACAGATTCCCCCTTCCCTTGAGAATCAGGTGCCTCAATCACTACCTGCCTCAGGCCTTGCAATGTAGGGTCTGAGAGCTGAGCCTGTCACAACTCTCTCTTTGTAACCCTTCCCAGCTCCCCTTCCACAGGAAGTCTGGTATCCTCTGACAATGGTGCCTCACTGTCAGCCTGGGTACTACTACTCATCTCTACCTTTGGAGTCATTCTGTCCAAGGGAACATCAGTACCCAAAAGCAGCTGTGGTTCACCTTCAGTCTCACTGATACAGAGTAGCTCCCTCCCTGAAGTAACCACCTCTCCAATCCTGGCTGCAAGTATGCAGTCTGTCGGGGTCTCCCCCAGACTCCCAGACCCACATGCTTGTCTCGAAGCCTGACTGCATGCAACTGCATTAACACATGGTACTGCCTCATCTAAATCCTTCCCTATCAGGACATCTGCAAGATGGTAGTTCAGTACCCCTGTTCTGTCACAACAACCTACTATCGGCATATTGTCTTTCCCATTTACTAGTTCTCTCAACTTTTGTTCCCCACCTTGCATCTGTGGACATCTGTATGCCACATGGCTCTACTGGTTGCATTCAAAACATTTAACCCTAGGTCCTGGATGTGTACCTGGACTAGTGGCTTCCTCTGCTACTGACAGATTCTGTTGGGGCAGTCTGGGCTTCCCAACATGGGTCCCTTTAGACCCATGAGCAGTACTGGGGGTCCCTTTCCTGTGCAGGGATGCCCTGCTTGCTAGGTATAGGTCTCCCTTTTTCCCCAACTCATCTGAGGTAGCACATTAACTATCAGTTAATCAGATCCTCATGTTCTCAGGCAAAGTCCTAAGGGCTTGTTCCCTCACCAAAAGGTCTGCCAGCCCTTCAAAAGTGGTGCCCTGACATCCACTCACCCACCTATGAAAATAAGTGTCCAGTTCAGCAACATATTCATACACACTTTCATTTGCCTTACATCTATGCTCATGAAACTTTTTCCTATAAGTTTCACGTGTTAGCTTAAAAAATTCTTACAAGCATTTGTTAACAGCAGTATAATTAAAACAGTCAGTGACAGAGATTTTGGAAACATTATTTACAGCTTTACCATGGAGTAAGGGGGTCAGGAACCATACCCAGAGCTTTAGGTCAACATCATACTGTTTACATACCCTTTCAAACATATAAATAAAACTGTTGAAACACAGGTGCCCAGTAGGAAGGTAGCTAGAATAAAGAAGCTAAACTACGACAAAGTAAAATCTTTTTTAATACAAAATGGTGAGCGCTTTTGCAATGGTAACCATTGCTTCAACAGACAGCTCATTCATACAGCAACAGCACTTTAATACTTTAATTCATTACTAAAACAACCAATCCTACCACTCAAAAATAATTCAGCACTCAGCAATCAATTAATTACTATGGTTACGTTTTGCCCTTAGTTAAATTGCTGAAGTCAGAAGAACACTGTTTAAAAACCACATGCACAAAATGCAAAAACAAGAACATGTGGATGAATATAAATAAAATACATAAAAAGTCAGTGAATAAATACATATACTCATGTTCCCCATTTAGTAACTGCTTGTGTATGTGGGTATATGCATAAAAATATATGTACATTTATATAAAAATATAAGCAGCACACACAACAACTTAATACATAAATTCTGCCTAATAAATACACGTTGTCCATCTAGTAAATACATATGCTTTAAACATACATCTCAACAAATACTTCTCTTTAGTGATATATATGCTAGACGCAGCTCAAGAAATACTGTTATATTGACCCAAAGCCCTGCATGTGTTTATGTAGTCTTCTCTTGTAAAGATAGTATTGACTGCATGTGTATGAAACTATTAAGTAAAGATCTTTTTAATTATTCTACTGTTGAAAATCCACTCATACCTCAAATCCAAACAGCTAGTCTGAACTTACTATTTTCTATCTATTCCTTAAGAGAAATACTAAAGTTTAAGCTCCTGCTTACATACAGACAGAGCAAAGCAAGTGCTGGTGAGTGGTAAGTTCTGAAGACAAATGCAAAATGCTCTCTCTCTCTGTCTCGGAGAATGTCCTTTAAATTGATAATACATCCTGCTGACTCATTTTAAATTACATTGTTCTTAACGATTCTCTTGTTTCCCAGGCTAACAGAAACTCTACATTAATATTTCTTAGTAAGCTTGCACCTGGTCAGGAAACTACAGCAGTTAGACATTATATATATAGGATCTAGCAATTAACTGTAGTCTCAAAACAATAGAAAGAATCTGCTGGTTCAGACACCATGGCTCCGAGCCCTGAGATCAAAATTGTCATAAAATGCTTGACTTAGCTTTCTTACAGCAGAGTGCACTGTTGTTATATTTTTACAGTTCAACATTCAATACAGTCTTTTTACATTTAAGAGAACAAGTCTGTAGCTTATATTAATATTTACAAATGACAAAATTATCTACGAAATTATATCTAGCTAGGCTGGCAGCCTTCACATATCTTCACACTAGCATTGACCCATGTCGAACCCCACTGGTGAAAGATCTGCTGGTTGACTAAAGTCCCCAACTTTGACTGAGTGGGATCTGTCATTGAACCACTTAGCATCCCACCTGATGACATAAGGGATGATATTCAATAGGGAGAGTTTATCAATGATGCCTGAATGTGGGATCATGTTGAAGGCCTTGGCTAAGTCAAGGTAGACTGTATGCACAGATTTCCCTCCATCTATGGTTCTGGTGATGTTTTTGAAGAAGTCCTCCAGGTTTAACAGGCATGGCCTGCCTTTGACAAAACAAACTGTGTTGGATCAATGGTTTGGAGATCATCTATATCCTTATTTATAAGGTCCATGATAATTAATTTCATGGCTTTACAAATAAGGCTGGTTAAGCTTATGGGTTTATAATGCCCAAGGTCTGTTGCTGTACCTACTTTATGAAGGGGGGTGGTGGTTGCTGTTTTTGATTCAGCAGGGACAAAACCAGTACTCAGGCTATGGTTGAAGAGAGTACCCAATGGAGTTACTAACTCATGTATTAGGCCATTTAAAATGCAACCTGGGATGCCACTCGGTCCCATAGAGACTGTGTTTTTGGCTTGGAGAAAGCATTAATGACTTGTTCTTTGGAGATGCATGGTGGGGGAAATGTTAAATGTTGGAGGAATGCTTTGTGGAATGTTTGGAGGGGACAGGGGGGTGAAGTTTTCACCAAACCTGTCAGCTAATAGGTTAGCTATTTTCACAGGATTAGTATGTGTGATGCTATCCACAGCTGGTTCAGCAGACATATGACTATCCACAGTTAGCTCAGCACATATCTGGGTCCTACTTTTTAGGTTACGGATATAGCTGAAGAACGTCTTATGGTTATCCTTAGCTTTGGTGGTTAAATTTTTTTCAAAGTTGCCCTTAGAGGATTTTACAAGTTGTCTTAATTGCTTGTTCAAGCAGAGGAGGGTGCTCTTCCAGTGCTCGGACATCTCTTTTTTTATTCTTGGACAGCAATTTCTTCCTCTTGTTGTATAACTTATTAATGCTAGATGTCCACCAGGGAGGCTTGTTTTTTTTCTTGAGGATCTTGTTTTGATCCTAGCAGGAATGGCTTTGTCAATACATTTGTGTAAGTGTTTGTACAGGGCATTTGTGTATACCTTAGTATAGTTGTCAATGCCATCTGTGTGAACAGGAACTTGGAAATTATTTATGCCATCCCTTAGGAGGGTATAATTAGCTTTGTTGATTTTTTTAGCCTGATTGCACCTAAGAGGGGTTCAGGTATTACAGCTATTTCAAATCTGACTGATTTGTGATCAGATTTATCCAATGAGGGTCCTATACTTGTGGTGGTGCAGCAGCCACTTATGTTGGTGAGGACCAGGTCGAGAATATTTGACCCCCTTGTGGGGTTGCATACTATTTGTTTCAGAGCATTATAGTGAACAAAGTCCAGGAACCTTTGTGTGAACATGTTGGTACTTGTATAAGTTTCCCAGTCAAAGGATAGTTAAAATCTCCAATGATTAGACTGTTTGGTTATAATTTGATTGACTCAAGTAGGCCCAAATAAGCAGCATGGGTATCATGGTTCATTGAAGGGGGCATATAACTAACGATGACTTGAAGGGGGTCTTACCCACGTTTAGTTGAACATGGAGTAACTCCATCATGGAGTTTTCCTGTCTAACCAGTCTAGAGGTGTATTTATCTTTGATGAAGATAGAAACTTCTTCTCCTTTGGTTTTCACATGTTCATTTTGAGGTCTGAAAGTGTGGAAGTCATGGTAGCCTTGCAAGGCTGGGGTACTCTCTGCGGCCATGAACCAAGTTTCTGTGACTGCACAGAAATCAACATCATCCAGGGAGAGAAGTGCTTCCAGAGAGTGTAGTTTCTGATTTAAACTCCTATCATTTAGTAGCATAACCTTTAATATATTTGTGAGTGATATTTTCATATCAGAAATTTTGTTCTTGAGACCTTGTCTAAAAAGGGCACTATGGGGGATGCAAGCGCCTTAGCCAGTAACCAAAAACCTAGAGCTGCCAGGTGAAGACCAACTCTGGCAAAGCAGCATTGACTATCAACCATGTCATTCCAGGCTGACAGGAACTAGATTCCCTTAGAATGACACCAGGCAGTATACTAAATTGTTGAAGTCAATCAGTTTTTGTTTATACTGTGATATCATCCCAGGTGAGGGTGGAATGCTGCTCAAGACTAGGGACAAACCTGCTTGGGACACACATTCATAGAGCTCAATCATGCCTTTCTTCATATAGTCTAGTGAGATACATCTCAAGTCATTCATACCAACAAGAACTATAACAGAGTCATAATGGCACATGTATTTAAGAGACTTGAGTGCATGTGTGATCTGACAGATCCTGGCACCTGATAGAAAGCTGACGTAACCTTTTCCTTATCCAGCCTGGTGGGTGGGACAACTGTGTGTTTCACAATGGAGTCACCAATTACTAAAACAATTTGGTTTAGATGTGCTTTGTTTTAATGGCTTATTTTAGTGAGACGCTGTTGCTTGTGTTTTATGTGTACTGAGTGTTGTAGGTGCTGTATTAGGTATAGCATGTTTGTGTTTGGAAGGTCTCTTTTATTTGGATAGGTTTCTGGTGAGTACCTGTGAGTATGATGGTTTATGTGTTAAGTACATGGCTTGTGCAGGATGTGTAGTATGTGAGCTGACAACCTGTTCAGTGTTACTGTTTTGTGCATGAGAGAGCAAGGATTCCAGATTCTTAGTGAAGATGCATCTCTCACAAATTGTACTTGGATGATTTATGAGTAGAGGGTTGTCTGTGTACATGAGACAGTTGCTACACTTCCTCAGGATGCCTATGTCAATCAGGCTGGTAGGAAAAATGGAGGGAAACTGACCATCCATAATGCTAGCTTAAATCCTGTTTTCACAGAGGGGAACATGGAGAGGTGTGGTATAACTGGGTGCTCTAAATAGGATTTATACTAATGGGGTGCTCTATAAAGGGTCTATGCTTGCAGGGTTTCTTTAAATTTTATGAGACTATTGCAGATTTGGTGGTTTTTGGGACTGTTTAAGGGCAAATGTGCAGCTGAGTTGCTCTCTGAGCAGCTAAGCACAATTTAAGGATTTCTCTGATGGATCACCAGTAGCTACTATGGGAAAATTTATCTACTGTAGTTTTGCGCCTATAGCTGCCGATGGTTACCATCACTGCATGGTAATGCACGGATGTGTGGTATGCATAAACAGATGCATACAGCAGAGCAGTGGCTGGTTGCCTAGCTCTGTGGAGCTATGTTAAAACAAGCACAAATCCAAGCAAATGCAGTGCTTAAGTAGCAACAGTGCACAAACTGCATTAAACAATTTAACCAATAAAAAAACTCAAAACTGTGCCCTGTGGCAGCAACCTTCAATCAGATGAATCCTAACTGCAATCTCCTGCCACAGGTGTGAGAGGCCAGGGCCTCTCCAACAAAATGTATCCTGGTTTAATGCTCAATTTAACAAACAGAGTCAGATTCAAGCAGGTTTGAATCTAGTCTATGCTACAGCAGACAAAAAGTGCAAGAAATTAGCAAGAACAGTTTAAAAAAAATCAGCCCAGTTTAGTGCTCAGTTTAACAAACAGAACCAGATTCAGCAGGTCTAAATTTAGTCTATGCTACAGCAGACAAACAAGTGCAACAAATCAGCAAGAACAGTTTTAAAACATCAGAAATATAGCAAAAATACAGTTTAAAAGTACAAAATGCAGTATACATTTATACTTATGGTTAGCAGAATGCAACAGATTTATTGGATTGCACAGATGAATATAGCAGAGCAGCGTCTGGTCACCTAACTCTGTGGAGCTGTGTTAATTTCTTTATTTGCAACATGTTATTTCTTCATTTATATACTCTTTTTCTCTTTTACTATTTTTTAACCATATCCCAAAATGTATCATACTTATATTTATACAGTTTTACTATTAATGTCTCATCTTTTTTCATTTATCCACGTTAACACTTTGTAGTTTAATGAAGCAGCATATACCACTGGGTTAATTAACCCTAAACCTCCTTCCTTTTTATTTACATAAAAAAATCCTCTTTTTACTGGAGTTTGATCTAGGGTGGGTCTTTTTCAGAATGTCGAAAGTACAGTTAATTGAACTGCACTTTGACGAACTGACTTTAGCGAAAATGCATAATATCGAATATGCACTTTCGCTAAAACAAAGTAAAAAATGAAAATCATGCAGTTTGCATGTTTTGTTTGATGTACATCAACATATTCTGTTGATGTACAATTAACAAATCTTTTGTGGAGATCGCAGTACAGAGGGGATAAGGGAATATTCCCTTTTCCCCACTGTAGTGCAATCTCGGAGTTAAAATATTAAAGTAAGGGGTTGTGGGGGCGCAGCCCTCATAGAGTGCAGGGGCTTGCCCCCCTGCATAGTAGTGTTTACATTTTTTTGTGTGTATTTTTTAATTTTGTTTTGTTTACTTTAGCGAAAGTGCATGTTTGATGTTATGCACTTTCGCTAAAGTGGGTTCGTGAAAGTGCAGTTTGATGAACTACACTTTCGATGTTTTAACATAGACCCATATATATATATATATATATATATATATATATATATATATATACACCTGTAATAATTTCTATTTAAATAGTTTTGGGAGCATAATATACTTGCTAAGTAAATTATTTTTCCCATCAGTACTGAATTTATCAGATAAGTACTTCTTTTCTGAATGATAATTTATATGTTCTCCAGAAAAGACCGGTTTGTTTTATTTCTATTATTTTTTTCCATTTGAATTCCATTTACATCTTTATCTCCAAATTTTACTATATATACTATCTTCCATAATATGTTCCATTTTAGTTTTAAATCTCTTTTATATTATTTCCATAAAGATCTTACAGTCATTCTTATTCAATACTATTGGCCTCCAGTTTTTTAATTGTCTTCTATCTCCCTTTTTCCATTTGAATTTAAGTATTCCACTACATGATTCTTTATACATAAAACTTTACTTTAACCATTCATTAAAAATGTTTAATTTTTTTGCCAGCCCTTTAAGTTTGTATACATTTCATACACTATTCCATCTGGTCATGCAGCCAAATCTAAATTTACTTGTCCTAATATTTTTTTATCTAGCTCAAATAAGGAAATCACTTTTCCAACTCCTTATTCTCTTTTTTTTGTTGACATTTTTTTCTTTACTTTTCATGTTTTTTTCACTACCTTCTTTGTTCTTTAAACATTTCTTGTACATATTGTACTACACTATTGATAATCTATTCCAGAATTTTTTATACACGTTTTTACCTCAAATTACACTACCATCTTCCTTTACTAATCTGCTTAAGTAGCTTGGTATGTCTCTATCTTTCCTTTTAAAAAATATGTTTGTTTAGATTACAATTCTTGTATTTTTTTATGGTTAGAGGTAGATGAGGTTCAATTACTAACGGGATAGGAGGAGATGAGATAAAAAATGGTGATGCATAACCAACCCACAGGAAAGTCCCCATGAAGAGATGGTCTTCCTGTGGAAGTTTGGAAGCTAGGAGAGAAAAAAACTGATAAAGATCTGGGAGGTTTTGTTTAACAGTATTTTAAGAGGAGGAGAAGAACCAACATCTTGAAAGAAAGTGGTAGTGTCTGTAACCTAAAAAAAGACCCATCAGATCCAGCTTCATACAGGCCAATTTCAATCCTAAACTATGATTATCAAGTGTCCATGTCTATAATGGCTAAAAGAATGGCAAAGATGATGCCAGAATTGATAGCTATTGATTAATGTGGTTTTCTGGATGGGTGGCAAATATTTGACAACATTAACAGAATATTGATGATCCAGAGGAAACAAAATGTAACAGAATACCACTGTTGCTGGCGGATCTTGATGCGGAGAAAGCATCTGACAGAGTAAGCTGGGACTTTTCGAGCAGAGCAATGGAAGCACTTGCATTTCCTGAAAAAAATTATAAAGTTGATTAAGAGGATATATGAAGGATCGGAGATGAAAATTAAAGTGGGTGGTGTTCTCTCTGATAATTTCTGTTTGATCAGAGCAACCAGACAGGGGTGTCCTCTTTCCCCTTCATTATTTGCATTATATTTAGAACCATTGGCAGAGAAAATAAAGGACTCAGAAATTCAAGGGTATAATTAGTATGGTAGTCAAGAAAAGCTGTTTCTATTTGCAGATAATATTATTTTATGCCTAACAAAACCAGAATAGGTAATTTCAGTGTTGTGGAACATTTTAAGGCGGTTTCAAATCTTTTCAGGATACAAAATTAATGAAGCTAAAACAAATTCGATAGCTGTGAATTGTGCACCCACACACAAATTGGTTCAGCAATACATACATTTATGGGGACATGATAAAATTAAGTACTTAAAGAGTATGGATTAAAAAGGGTTCTGGTATGGTACGTAAGGATATGTGGGAAGAGACTAAACAAAAGATAATAAAAAACAGAGAAAATGGAAGCTCTGTTATATGGATATAGGTAGCAAGATGCAAACAGTTAAAATGTTTTTAGTCCCTTTAGTTTTATACACAGATCAGGCATAGCTTTATCAACCAGTGGAGAAGTTGTGGATAGCCATTAATAAAGAACTGAAAGATATTATCTGGGAGGGGAAGACAGCAAGAGTCAAGTGGGATAAGCTGATTCTTCAGTAGAACAATACAGTTTGAGATTATCCAATTTGAAGGGGTATTTCAGAGCTACACAGTTAAGTCTCCTATACATAGCACAAGCAGAAATCTATAATTCAAAGTGGAAAAAGGATGATAATGAAACAGGGGGAAGCTCAAGAAACAAGGACAGACTTGGATTTTGGATGCAGATCCTTAAGGAGAATAACAATAACCATAGACAATATTATATCCATAAAGTAGCAAAATGTACTGTAAGAACTAAGCCAACATGGGAATGGAGAAAGGAGATTCCACCAATAGGGATGACTGTAATTAGGAATACCGACAATAGGCAAGACAGGGCTTGAATTTATTGCTGAAAATTGGCAAAAGAACGAAAGTATTGGGAGCAAATAATTATAGAGGGAAAGGTAATAGAATGGGAAGAGGCCAAGAGTTTAATTGGACTGCAGGCTAGAGATTGCTTTCCCTATCAATGATTGATATCAGAGTATAGGCAAAGAGAAAGAATTAGGGGGATCCTAAGCAAAAGACCAGCACTAGTAGAGTTTTTAGCAGAATGCAGAACAGAATCTGCTGTTAAAAAGGAATAATGAGTACAACATATAAAATACTGCATGATAACCCAACCAGCCCTCTACTGGTTTCTCAGCTACCTAACTGAATGCCAACAGGCTAAGTGTCTTCACTCTACTACCAGTCTCAGTAGGAGTCCCCCAGGGCTCATTTCTTGGTCCATTACTCTACACAATGTTCCCCAACAGACTCAGCACAGCCACCCAGCATGCAACCATAGTACAATATGCAGACAACTCCTCCCTCATATGTTGCACTCCCTCCCTACCACAACTCCTACAAACTACCCAACAAGCTTTCCAAGACATCAAAAAATACCTATCTGACTCTCAGCTCATTCTCAATCCAAATAAAACAAGGCTCATGCTCTTCATCACTAGCAAGGCATGTGACAGCTCTCCCCTCTTCACCATCTACTCAGCCAGTAAAACAAAAATAGATCCAGTCCAACACACCCAACTCATTGGTGTAACAATATACAACAACTTAAAATTTAACAAGCACCTTGCAATAACCATCAGAGAGGTACACATTTTAAGCTAGGCTCATTTATATAGAGCCATGCCATACCTAACCTATGCCACCAAACATTCCATAGCCAGGACCAATTTACTATATACACTTCTGCATGCCTCACCTATACTCACTAACCTCAGAAAATCAGATCTAAACAAATAGGAGTCATGCTACAACAAAATTGCAATATATGCTCCGAACCTCCTTTATAGATCACATCACTGCATAGCACTTCACAAACTAAACTGGATCAAACTGCCTAATCTCCTATCCCTCAACCAACTAACTTTTGTCCATTCCATCGTCCATTATTCAGACAACTGTCAATCTCTCATGAGTTTAGTGCAGCCCTACACAAACAGCTGGTCAATAAGATCTCCAATAAATTACTACTCAAAGTATCAATAAATTACTACTCAAAGTATCAAAAACAAATAACTCATATTGTATCTCACTATTCTCCCACCAAATAGCTAAAACTTGGAACTCCCTACCTCAGTCTATACTAAATTCTAACAACATTTTTTAAGCTCCTACTTAAGAATCATCTAACAGCTGGTTATGCTCCTGCTCCAATCCAGGCTGATCACACCATCTGTCCAGGCCCTCACAACCAAAATAATTTTTCCCTATCCAAACTCTATGACCAAACAATTAGTTTCTAACACTTATTCTAATTTTCCACTCAATTAAGCCCCGAGTTCTCTTCTCATTCATAATAACATTTAGTAATAACTGGTAACAACAGAAACACTAACATTACTACAATCTCACATTTTGTTTTCTGATCACATACCATACAGATACCACTTAATTTTATTTCTTCCATTAATTCAGTGTCATCTTCTCTGCTGTCTAGTCTACTACCAAGTGGTAAAACATGTTATTTTGTCTTTATTTCTTTCCTTTCCTCAGTATACTGATTATTGACAAAATAGCTAAATATAGCGTCCTAGCACTCATTAAGCTAGGGGCAACAGCTGCATATGAACCTATCATAGCCCCCTCCCTCATTCTTTCAGACTAAGAGACTTCCCTCCAGTGACTCCCTTTAATACCTCTTGTAGTTTGGCAACCCTGTTCCTCAGAAGCGTATTTGGATCCAGGTCTTATAATTCTCTAACAAAAGGATACCTTTGACCCTCTGTCTCACTACCAGGCTTTTGCCTTGGACTAGTGCATGGAATTCTTATTTGACTTTCAAAAGCTAGCACAAATACTTTCTTTAATTTATCTTTATTGTAAAGCCATCCTATACTATTTTTCCTCCATGCTAGACTTACCTGGTTAGTGTCTACACTGATATTGATAGTTTTTTATTCTGCAGGCTCATTTCTGCTATCGCTATGTTAGCCCCAGGTGCTGCCCGCTTGGGCTCATTCTGCTCCCCTTCCCCCATTCCCACCCTCCCCAGGATTGAGTTCCTTTATTCCTAGACAGGCTCATCCCCTTCTCCCTATCCTCCAATCAGCACTCCACCTACAATTTTCAATCTCAATTCATCCCTTATCTTATCAAGTCTCCTTCTGACTCTTCTACATAACATTTTCTTTACTTTATCTGCTATCACACCTGACCTTAACTACAATCTACTTTCTTTACTATGCCTCTAATAAAAACCTATCATCTCTCTCCTTGTCCTGCTAGCTCTGTTACTCCTTGCCCTTTATACCACCTCCTTCCAATCAAACCTTCAAACCAACAACCCTTCCCCTACCTTGCCAATAATTGAGGACCTGCATCATGACAAACCCACTGTTCACATCTCCCCATACCTTTTCAACACCTCCCCTACTCTACTATTCTCTTTTAGATATTTTCAAACACACAGCTCTGTTACTAGACTGTATACATATATATATATATATATATATATATATATATATATATATATATATATATATATAGTGGATATAAAAACTGTACACACCCCTGTTAAAATGCCAGGTTTTTATGAGATAAAAAATGAGACCACAATAAATAATTTCAAAACTTTTCCCACCTTTAATGTGACCTATATACATCGACAAACACACCAACAGGCAATCCATTCTTCACTGGAATTTAACTATCAAATCCAATATTAGCTATGTTGCTGAGTGTCTCCTGAACACACTAAGTGAACACTTTCCTACCTACTTTATTAGAAAACATGCACACAATTCCTGTAATATTTCTTTTTGCTATATTCACTATAAAAAACACTTTTTTCCTACCTTATTTAATACTCTTCTTCAACAATATGACTGGGCACCTCTAAAAACTCTTCAATTGAACCATGCAGTATGGTACTTCAATATTGCTTTCCTACAAATACTTAATGATCTAGCCCCAATTGGAAAAAATTGTACCAAATTCAAACAGCTTCCCTGGTTGTCAAAAGACACAGTTCTTCTAATAAAATAAAGGGATGGAGCTTGGTATCTCTTTCAGAATAATAGAAGTAAACAAAATCTCATTACCTACCAACAACTTCGAAATCAAACCAAAACACTAATTAAACAAGACAAAAAAACTACTTCCAAACAAGTCAGCTAAAATACCAGAAAAATCTCAAAAGATTCTGGCAAACAATCAACATCCTTCTATCTCCTGACTCTCTGCACACATCATATTTTCTATTTGTCTCTCTAATACATCTATTAGTGTAGACCTATACCCCGATTCTTGTAAATACTGCTGTACATGGAGTTATTGCTGAAACCTGTATATATTTCTGCATGTGCACTTTTTACTGCTGTTCTATAGTAACACTATGCAACTTGTACACAACTCTGTAAAATTGTGATTCTTATTTTTTATGTATAACAACTTCATATTTTACCTTTGTAAATATATCTTTGTTTTTTATATTGTGAACTGTATCTGGAACCCCCTTTTCCCTTCCCCTCGGGGGTTTTTTTTTCATGTTAAATGTTGGAGGAATGCTTTGTGGAATGTTTGGAGGGGACAGGGGGGTGAAGTTTTCACCAAACCTGTCAGCTAATAGGTTAGCTATTTTCACAGGATTAGTATGTGTGATGCTATCCACAGCTGGTTCAGCAGACATATGACTATCCACAGTTAGCTCAGCACATATCTGGGTCCTACTTTTTAGGTTACGGATATAGCTGAAGAACGTCTTATGGTTATCCTTAGCTTTGGTGGTTAAATTTTTTTCAAAGTTGCCCTTAGAGGATTTTACAAGTTGTCTTAATTGCTTGTTCAAGCAGAGGAGGGTGCTCTTCCAGTGCTCGGACATCTCTTTTTTTATTCTTGGACAGCAATTTCTTCCTCTTGTTGTATAACTTATTAATGCTAGATGTCCACCAGGGAGGCTTGTTTTTTTTCTTGAGGATCTTGTTTTGATCCTAGCAGGAATGGCTTTGTCAATACATTTGTGTAAGTGTTTGTACAGGGCATTTGTGTATACCTTAGTATAGTTGTCAATGCCATCTGTGTGAACAGGAACTTGGAAATTATTTATGCCATCCCTTAGGAGGGTATAATTAGCTTTGTTGATTTTTTTAGCCTGATTGCACCTAAGAGGGGTTCAGGTATTACAGCTATTTCAAATCTGACTGATTTGTGATCAGATTTATCCAATGAGGGTCCTATACTTGTGGTGGTGCAGCAGCCACTTATGTTGGTGAGGACCAGGTCGAGAATATTTGACCCCCTTGTGGGGTTGCATACTATTTGTTTCAGAGCATTATAGTGAACAAAGTCCAGGAACCTTTGTGTGAACATGTTGGTACTTGTATAAGTTTCCCAGTCAAAGGATAGTTAAAATCTCCAATGATTAGACTGTTTGGTTATAATTTGATTGACTCAAGTAGGCCCAAATAAGCAGCATGGGTATCATGGTTCATTGAAGGGGGCATATAACTAACGATGACTTGAAGGGGGTCTTACCCACGTTTAGTTGAACATGGAGTAACTCCATCATGGAGTTTTCCTGTCTAACCAGTCTAGAGGTGTATTTATCTTTGATGAAGATAGAAACTTCTTCTCCTTTGGTTTTCACATGTTCATTTTGAGGTCTGAAAGTGTGGAAGTCATGGTAGCCTTGCAAGGCTGGGGTACTCTCTGCGGCCATGAACCAAGTTTCTGTGACTGCACAGAAATCAACATCATCCAGGGAGAGAAGTGCTTCCAGAGAGTGTAGTTTCTGATTTAAACTCCTATCATTTAGTAGCATAACCTTTAATATATTTGTGAGTGATATTTTCATATCAGAAATTTTGTTCTTGAGACCTTGTCTAAAAAGGGCACTATGGGGGATGCAAGCGCCTTAGCCAGTAACCAAAAACCTAGAGCTGCCAGGTGAAGACCAACTCTGGCAAAGCAGCATTGACTATCAACCATGTCATTCCAGGCTGACAGGAACTAGATTCCCTTAGAATGACACCAGGCAGTATACTAAATTGTTGAAGTCAATCAGTTTTTGTTTATACTGTGATATCATCCCAGGTGAGGGTGGAATGCTGCTCAAGACTAGGGACAAACCTGCTTGGGACACACATTCATAGAGCTCAATCATGCCTTTCTTCATATAGTCTAGTGAGATACATCTCAAGTCATTCATACCAACAAGAACTATAACAGAGTCATAATGGCACATGTATTTAAGAGACTTGAGTGCATGTGTGATCTGACAGATCCTGGCACCTGATAGAAAGCTGACGTAACCTTTTCCTTATCCAGCCTGGTGGGTGGGACAACTGTGTGTTTCACAATGGAGTCACCAATTACTAAAACAATTTGGTTTAGATGTGCTTTGTTTTAATGGCTTATTTTAGTGAGACGCTGTTGCTTGTGTTTTATGTGTACTGAGTGTTGTAGGTGCTGTATTAGGTATAGCATGTTTGTGTTTGGAAGGTCTCTTTTATTTGGATAGGTTTCTGGTGAGTACCTGTGAGTATGATGGTTTATGTGTTAAGTACATGGCTTGTGCAGGATGTGTAGTATGTGAGCTGACAACCTGTTCAGTGTTACTGTTTTGTGCATGAGAGAGCAAGGATTCCAGATTCTTAGTGAAGATGCATCTCTCACAAATTGTACTTGGATGATTTATGAGTAGAGGGTTGTCTGTGTACATGAGACAGTTGCTACACTTCCTCAGGATGCCTATGTCAATCAGGCTGGTAGGAAAAATGGAGGGAAACTGACCATCCATAATGCTAGCTTAAATCCTGTTTTCACAGAGGGGAACATGGAGAGGTGTGGTATAACTGGGTGCTCTAAATAGGATTTATACTAATGGGGTGCTCTATAAAGGGTCTATGCTTGCAGGGTTTCTTTAAATTTTATGAGACTATTGCAGATTTGGTGGTTTTTGGGACTGTTTAAGGGCAAATGTGCAGCTGAGTTGCTCTCTGAGCAGCTAAGCACAATTTAAGGATTTCTCTGATGGATCACCAGTAGCTACTATGGGAAAATTTATCTACTGTAGTTTTTGCGTCTATAGCTGCCGATGGTTACCATCACTGCATGGTAATGCACGGATGTGTGGTATGCATAAACAGATGCATACAGCAGAGCAGTGGCTGGTTGCCTAGCTCTGTGGAGCTATGTTAAAACAAGCACAAATCCAAGCAAATGCAGTGCTTAAGTAGCAACAGTGCACAAACTGCATTAAACAATTTAACCAATAAAAAAACTCAAAACTGTGCCCTGTGGCAGCAACCTTCAATCAGATGAATCCTAACTGCAATCTCCTGCCACAGGGGTGTGAGAGGCCAGGGCCTCTCCAACAAAATGTATCCTGGTTTAATGCTCAATTTAACAAACAGAGTCAGATTCAAGCAGGTTTGAATCTAGTCTATGCTACAGCAGACAAAAAGTGCAAGAAATTAGCAAGAACAGTTTAAAAAAAATCAGCCCAGTTTAGTGCTCAGTTTAACAAACAGAACCAGATTCAGCAGGTCTAAATTTAGTCTATGCTACAGCAGACAAACAAGTGCAACAAATCAGCAAGAACAGTTTTAAAACATCAGAAATATAGCAAAAATACAGTTTAAAAGTACAAAATGCAGTATACATTTATACTTATGGTTAGCAGAATGCAACAGATTTATTGGATTGCACAGATGAATATAGCAGAGCAGCGTCTGGTCACCTAACTCTGTGGAGCTGTGTTAATTTCTTTATTTGCAACATGTTATTTCTTCATTTATATACTCTTTTTCTCTTTTACTATTTTTTAACCATATCCCAAAATGTATCATACTTATATTTATACAGTTTTACTATTAATGTCTCATCTTTTTTCATTTATCCACGTTAACACTTTGTAGTTTAATGAAGCAGCATATACCACTGGGTTAATTAACCCTAAACCTCCTTCCTTTTTATTTACATAAAAAAATCCTCTTTTTACTGGAGTTTGATCTAGGGTGGGTCTTTTTCAGAATGTCGAAAGTACAGTTAATTGAACTGCACTTTGACGAACTGACTTTAGCGAAAATGCATAATATCGAATATGCACTTTCGCTAAAACAAAGTAAAAAATGAAAATCATGCAGTTTGCATGTTTTGTTTGATGTACATCAACATATTCTGTTGATGTACAATTAACAAATCTTTTGTGGAGATCGCAGTACAGAGGGGATAAGGGAATATTCCCTTTTCCCCACTGTAGTGCAATCTCGGAGTTAAAATATTAAAGTAAGGGGTTGTGGGGGCGCAGCCCCCCACATGGGGAGTGCAGGGGGCTTGCCCCCCTGCATAGTAGTGTTTACATTTTTTTGTGTGTATTTTTAATTTTGTTTTGTTTACTTTAGCGAAAGTGCATGTTTGATGTTATGCACTTTCGCTAAAGTGGGTTCGTGAAAGTGCAGTTTGATGAACTACACTTTCGATGTTTTAACATAGACCCATATATATATATATATATATATATATATATATATATATATACACCTGTAATAATTTCTATTTAAATAGTTTTGGGAGCATAATATACTTGCTAAGTAAATTATTTTTCCCATCAGTACTGAATTTATCAGATAAGTACTTCTTTTCTGAATGATAATTTATATGTTCTCCAGAAAAGACCGGTTTGTTTTATTTCTATTATTTTTTTCCATTTGAATTCCATTTACATCTTTATCTCCAAATTTTACTATATATACTATCTTCCATAATATGTTCCATTTTAGTTTTAAATCTCTTTTATATTATTTCCATAAAGATCTTACAGTCATTCTTATTCAATACTATTGGCCTCCAGTTTTTTAATTGTCTTCTATCTCCCTTTTTCCATTTGAATTTAAGTATTCCACTACATGATTCTTTATACATAAAACTTTACTTTAACCATTCATTAAAAATGTTTAATTTTTTTGCCAGCCCTTTAAGTTTGTATACATTTCATACACTATTCCATCTGGTCATGCAGCCAAATCTAAATTTACTTGTCCTAATATTTTTTTATCTAGCTCAAATAAGGAAATCACTTTTCCAACTCCTTATTCTCTTTTTTTTGTTGACATTTTTTTCTTTACTTTTCATGTTTTTTTCACTACCTTCTTTGTTCTTTAAACATTTCTTGTACATATTGTACTACACTATTGATAATCTATTCCAGAATTTTTTATACACGTTTTTACCTCAAATTACACTACCATCTTCCTTTACTAATCTGCTTAAGTAGCTTGGTATGTCTCTATCTTTCCTTTTAAAAAATATGTTTGTTTAGATTACAATTCTTGTATTTTTTATGGTTAGAGGTAGATGAGGTTCAATTACTAACGGGATAGGAGGAGATGAGATAAAAAATGGTGATGCATAACCAACCCACAGGAAAGTCCCCATGAAGAGATGGTCTTCCTGTGGAAGTTTGGAAGCTAGGAGAAAAAACTGATAAAGATCTGGGAGGTTTTGTTTAACAGTATTTTAAGAGGAGGAGAAGAACCAACATCTTGAAAGAAAGTGGTAGTGTCTGTAACCTAAAAAAAGACCCATCAGATCCAGCTTCATACAGGCCAATTTCAATCCTAAACTATGATTATCAAGTGTCCATGTCTATAATGGCTAAAAAGAATGGCAAAGATGATGCCAGAATTGATAGCTATTGATTAATGTGGTTTTCTGGATGGGTGGCAAATATTTGACAACATTAACAGAATATTGATGATCCAGAGGAAACAAAATGTAACAGAATACCACTGTTGCTGGCGGATCTTGATGCGGAGAAAGCATCTGACAGAGTAAGCTGGGACTTTTCGAGCAGAGCAATGGAAGCACTTGCATTTCCTGAAAAAAATTATAAAGTTGATTAAGAGGATATATGAAGGATCGGAGATGAAAATTAAAGTGGGTGGTGTTCTCTCTGATAATTTCTGTTTGATCAGAGCAACCAGACAGGGGTGTCCTCTTTCCCCTTCATTATTTGCATTATATTTAGAACCATTGGCAGAGAAAATAAAGGACTCAGAAATTCAAGGGTATAATTAGTATGGTAGTCAAGAAAAGCTGTTTCTATTTGCAGATAATATTATTTTATGCCTAACAAAACCAGAATAGGTAATTTCAGTGTTGTGGAACATTTTAAGGCGGTTTCAAATCTTTTCAGGATACAAAATTAATGAAGCTAAAACAAATTCGATAGCTGTGAATTGTGCACCCACACACAAATTGGTTCAGCAATACATACATTTATGGGGACATGATAAAATTAAGTACTTAAAGAGTATGGATTAAAAAGGGTTCTGGTATGGTACGTAAGGATATGTGGGAAGAGACTAAACAAAAGATAATAAAAAACAGAGAAAATGGAAGCTCTGTTATATGGATATAGGTAGCAAGATGCAAACAGTTAAAATGTTTTTAGTCCCTTTAGTTTTATACACAGATCAGGCATAGCTTTATCAACCAGTGGAGAAGTTGTGGATAGCCATTAATAAAGAACTGAAAGATATTATCTGGGAGGGGAAGACAGCAAGAGTCAAGTGGGATAAGCTGATTCTTCAGTAGAACAATACAGTTTGAGATTATCCAATTTGAAGGGGTATTTCAGAGCTACACAGTTAAGTCTCCTATACATAGCACAAGCAGAAATCTATAATTCAAAGTGGAAAAAGGATGATAATGAAACAGGGGGAAGCTCAAGAAACAAGGACAGACTTGGATTTTGGATGCAGATCCTTAAGGAGAATAACAATAACCATAGACAATATTATATCCATAAAGTAGCAAAATGTACTGTAAGAACTAAGCCAACATGGGAATGGAGAAAGGAGATTCCACCAATAGGGATGACTGTAATTAGGAATACCGACAATAGGCAAGACAGGGCTTGAATTTATTGCTGAAAATTGGCAAAAGAACGAAAGTATTGGGAGCAAATAATTATAGAGGGAAAGGTAATAGAATGGGAAGAGGCCAAGAGTTTAATTGGACTGCAGGCTAGAGATTGCTTTCCCTATCAATGATTGATATCAGAGTATAGGCAAAGAGAAAGAATTAGGGGGATCCTAAGCAAAAGACCAGCACTAGTAGAGTTTTTAGCAGAATGCAGAACAGAATCTGCTGTTAAAAAGGAATAATGAGTACAACATATAAAATACTGCATGATAACCCAACCAGCCCTCTACTGGTTTCTCAGCTACCTAACTGAATGCCAACAGGCTAAGTGTCTTCACTCTACTACCAGTCTCAGTAGGAGTCCCCCAGGGCTCATTTCTTGGTCCATTACTCTACACAATGTTCCCCAACAGACTCAGCACAGCCACCCAGCATGCAACCATAGTACAATATGCAGACAACTCCTCCCTCATATGTTGCACTCCCTCCCTACCACAACTCCTACAAACTACCCAACAAGCTTTCCAAGACATCAAAAAATACCTATCTGACTCTCAGCTCATTCTCAATCCAAATAAAACAAGGCTCATGCTCTTCATCACTAGCAAGGCATGTGACAGCTCTCCCCTCTTCACCATCTACTCAGCCAGTAAAACAAAAATAGATCCAGTCCAACACACCCAACTCATTGGTGTAACAATATACAACAACTTAAAATTTAACAAGCACCTTGCAATAACCATCAGAGAGGTACACATTTTAAGCTAGGCTCATTTATATAGAGCCATGCCATACCTAACCTATGCCACCAAACATTCCATAGCCAGGACCAATTTACTATATACACTTCTGCATGCCTCACCTATACTCACTAACCTCAGAAAATCAGATCTAAACAAATAGGAGTCATGCTACAACAAAATTGCAATATATGCTCCGAACCTCCTTTATAGATCACATCACTGCATAGCACTTCACAAACTAAACTGGATCAAACTGCCTAATCTCCTATCCCTCAACCAACTAACTTTTGTCCATTCCATCGTCCATTATTCAGACAACTGTCAATCTCTCATGAGTTTAGTGCAGCCCTACACAAACAGCTGGTCAATAAGATCTCCAATAAATTACTACTCAAAGTATCAATAAATTACTACTCAAAGTATCAAAAACAAATAACTCATATTGTATCTCACTATTCTCCCACCAAATAGCTAAAACTTGGAACTCCCTACCTCAGTCTATACTAAATTCTAACAACATTTTTAAGCTCCTACTTAAGAATCATCTAACAGCTGGTTATGCTCCTGCTCCAATCCAGGCTGATCACACCATCTGTCCAGGCCCTCACAACCAAAATAATTTTTCCCTATCCAAACTCTATGACCAAACAATTAGTTTCTAACACTTATTCTAATTTTCCACTCAATTAAGCCCGAGTTCTCTTCTCATTCATAATAACATTTAGTAATAACTGGTAACAACAGAAACACTAACATTACTACAATCTCACATTTTGTTTTCTGATCACATACCATACAGATACCACTTAATTTTATTTCTTCCATTAATTCAGTGTCATCTTCTCTGCTGTCTAGTCTACTACCAAGTGGTAAAACATGTTATTTTGTCTTTATTTCTTTCCTTTCCTCAGTATACTGATTATTGACAAAATAGCTAAATATAGCGTCCTAGCACTCATTAAGCTAGGGGCAACAGCTGCATATGAACCTATCATAGCCCCCTCCCTCATTCTTTCAGACTAAGAGACTTCCCTCCAGTGACTCCCTTTAATACCTCTTGTAGTTTGGCAACCCTGTTCCTCAGAAGCGTATTTGGATCCAGGTCTTATAATTCTCTAACAAAAGGATACCTTTGACCCTCTGTCTCACTACCAGGCTTTTGCCTTGGACTAGTGCATGGAATTCTTATTTGACTTTCAAAAGCTAGCACAAATACTTTCTTTAATTTATCTTTATTGTAAAGCCATCCTATACTATTTTTCCTCCATGCTAGACTTACCTGGTTAGTGTCTACACTGATATTGATAGTTTTTTATTCTGCAGGCTCATTTCTGCTATCGCTATGTTAGCCCCAGGTGCTGCCCGCTTGGGCTCATTCTGCTCCCCTTCCCCCATTCCCACCCTCCCCAGGATTGAGTTCCTTTATTCCTAGACAGGCTCATCCCCTTCTCCCTATCCTCCAATCAGCACTCCACCTACAATTTTCAATCTCAATTCATCCCTTATCTTATCAAGTCTCCTTCTGACTCTTCTACATAACATTTTCTTTACTTTATCTGCTATCACACCTGACCTTAACTACAATCTACTTTCTTTACTATGCCTCTAATAAAAACCTATCATCTCTCTCCTTGTCCTGCTAGCTCTGTTACTCCTTGCCCTTTATACCACCTCCTTCCAATCAAACCTTCAAACCAACAACCCTTCCCCTACCTTGCCAATAATTGAGGACCTGCATCATGACAAACCCACTGTTCACATCTCCCCATACCTTTTCAACACCTCCCCTACTCTACTATTCTCTTTTAGATATTTTCAAACACACAGCTCTGTTACTAGACTGTATACATATATATATATATATATATATATATATATATATATATATATATATATATATATATAGTGGATATAAAAACTGTACACACCCCTGTTAAAATGCCAGGTTTTTATGAGATAAAAAATGAGACCACAATAAATAATTTCAAAACTTTTCCCACCTTTAATGTGACCTATATACATCGACAAACACACCAACAGGCAATCCATTCTTCACTGGAATTTAACTATCAAATCCAATATTAGCTATGTTGCTGAGTGTCTCCTGAACACACTAAGTGAACACTTTCCTACCTACTTGATTAGAAAACATGCACACAATTCCTGTAATATTTCTTTTTGCTATATTCACTATAAAAAACACTTTTTTCCTACCTTATTTAATACTCTTCTTCAACAATATGACTGGGCACCTCTAAAAACTCTTCAATTGAACCATGCAGTATGGTACTTCAATATTGCTTTCCTACAAATACTTAATGATCTAGCCCCAATTGGAAAAAATTGTACCAAATTCAAACAGCTTCCCTGGTTGTCAAAAGACACAGTTCTTCTAATAAAATAAAGGGATGGAGCTTGGTATCTCTTTCAGAATAATAGAAGTAAACAAAATCTCATTACCTACCAACAACTTCGAAATCAAACCAAAACACTAATTAAACAAGACAAAAAAACTACTTCCAAACAAGTCAGCTAAAATACCAGAAAAATCTCAAAAGATTTTGGCAAACAATCAACATCCTTCTATCTCCTGACTCTCTGCACACATCATATTTTCTATTTGTCTCTCTAATACATCTATTAGTGTAGACCTATACCCCGATTCTTGTAAATACTGCTGTACATGGAGTTATTGCTGAAACCTGTATATATTTCTGCATGTGCACTTTTTACTGCTGTTCTATAGTAACACTATGCAACTTGTACACAACTCTGTAAAATTGTGATTCTTATTTTTTATGTATAACAACTTCATATTTTACCTTTGTAAATATATCTTTGTTTTTTATATTGTGAACTGTATCTGGAACTTTTCTCCTCGGGTCTCCACTAGAAATGGGGCCCTGGCTCAGTTGGACGAACCCGGTTAATAAATGACAAAAAATAAATAACTAACTAAATAAATAAATAAAACATTCAATTTTGTTATAGTTATAACATTTCAATTCATATTTTTTGCATCAAGTCCCATTTCCACACAAATATATCATTTTATTTTATCATATTTACTTATTGAATGCATTTCTTTTCCACAAAAAACATGTTTTGGTTGTCACCAGTATTTTTGACACCACAGTTCCCTTCCACACTCATGCTTGGTA
Organism: Protopterus annectens; assembly: GCF_019279795.1. Classification (NCBI taxonomy): domain Eukaryota; kingdom Metazoa; phylum Chordata; order Ceratodontiformes; family Protopteridae; genus Protopterus; species Protopterus annectens. The sequence continues at coordinate 1,218,338,585 of NC_056728.1, read as the reverse complement.
TATGTACATTTTTTTCTCTCTTTCTGTTTTTAGCATAATAATACAATGACATCCTCCAGTCCTAAACCCCTTTTATCATAAAACTTTGCAATGTCCAGTACTTCTTCACATCGTCTTCTTCTTCTCTTTCGGCTGTTCCATTTTCTATTTCTTCCTGTTCTCTGCATCTTGCTCTGTCACACCAACCACCTGCATGCCCTATCTCACCACATCCATAAACCTAATCGTAGGCCTTCCTCTTTTCCTCTTACCTGGCACCTCCATCCTTAGCATCCTTTTCAAAAATACTCAGAGTCCCTCCTCAGCACATTTCCAAACCAACGCAGTCTCACCTCTCTGGCTTTGTCTCCAAACCGTCCAACCTGAGCTGACCCTCTAATACACTGATTTCTAATCCTGTCCATGCTTGACACACCCAGTGCAAATCTTAACATCTTTAACTCTGCCATGTCCAGCTCTGCCTCTTGCCCTTTTGTCAGTGACACCGTCTCCATCCCATATAACATAGCTGGTCTCATTACCCACTTGTAGACCTTCCCTTTCACTGTTACTGGTACTTGTCTGTCACAAATCATGCCTGAAACTCTTCTCCACCCATTCCACCCTGCCTGTACTCTCTTCTCCACTTCTCTTCCACACTCACCATTACTCTGAACTGTTGATCCCAAGTACTTAAACTCATCCACCTTTGCCACCTCTAATCCCTGCATCCTCACCATTCCTCTGCCCTCCCTCTCATTCATACACATATATTCTGTCTTAGTCCTGCTGACCTTCATTCCTCTCCTCTCTAGAGCATATCTCCACCTCTCCAGGGTCTCCTCAACCTGGTCCTTAATCTCAATACAGATCACAATGTCATATGCCAACATTATAGTCCACGAGGCCTCCTGTCTGATCTCGTCTGTCAACCTGTACTTCTTTACATAAAGTACTCAAATGTCCTTTCAAACTCTTTCGTTCCATGTCTGTTCGAAATTCTACATGAATTGTCTTTTTTGTTTCCTTGTTAAATGCTTTTATCACAAAAGATTCCATGGGTTACACTCTTTCTTTTTTCATATTCTCCAAGAAAAATTCCATTGAAAAACCAGTCTCAAATATAATGTAATAAAATGTCTCTTTGTTAATAAGAATAAATGCTTTTACTTCATGAGCTTTTACACTCAAAGGAGCTATTGAATTGCTCCATGTTTCATACCTGCCTATTTCTTTATCTTCTTTACTTTGAATCCTTAATACTTACTTCTGTTTTTCATTTTCTTCTGCCTTTTTCTATTCTGCTACTCCCCTTTTGCCTTCTTTCACTTTCTCGGCATATGTTTTCTTTGCCAGCTCACCATTATTCTTCTGCATTGTCTCTGCATCCCTCTTTTATATTTTCTCCATAATATCCCCTGGAAAACATCTCCTTCTTTTTCTGGCTCATTATGCATCATCCTTTCTTTAAGTAAATCATCCTGCAACATTCTCAACTGGAAATATATATATATATATATATGGGAATTATGCATCCATCATTTGCCAACTCATCTCCATCAAACCGATTTATTTGAGATATCTCCTCAGAATCTTGCACTCATTCTCTGGTCTTGATACTGGCTTTCTCCTCCATTTCTCTCATCAGTCCATTATCCCTTTCTCTCTATCTAGCTGCCTCCCTGTTTTTCCAGGCCACCTCTTCACCTGGAATGGAAACAGGAAGTGCTCATGCAAAATGTGTCCCACTTGTAACATGATGAGTATGGAAAATGTCCTGATGCTCTGGCAAAATTTCTTCTAATAGTACAAATACCACCTTGGGTTTCGCCTAAAAATAACCTACTAGCCTAGTGGAGCTAACATGGTCATCAAAGGATAAACAAATGTTCTCACTATTTTGAACACTGCTTTAGGCTGTTTTACTGATTGATTTACATCTTTTCCTAAAAGTTATGCTGTTTGCTAATATTTTCTTTTTTTATTTTATTATTTCTCCTCTTCGTCATTTTTGGTATGGTCTAGCCAAGCTCTTCATCTATTGTAAAGTCTACAAAAAGTAAAGCTCTGTAAACTTCACAAGCTGAGACGTTCATAGCATTCTGTGCATATGCTTATACTGAAACACCATTCCATTTGTAATGATGATGATGTAGACTGTCTGGGATGTCTGGGTATGCTATGAACAGCTTAGTTTTATTCTCACATATAGTACACTTGAGATCTAGTGTAATGTTTAATATATGGTTCTGAGGTGTGTTTAAGGCTGGTGATGATCATGCTGCTTTATTTTATACCAGTTGGCATTTGTGTCATGTACAGTAGAGTGTGGTGATCACTGGGCTCTATGTTGTTATAATTGAAAAGTACCAGAACAAAAATCAGTAATTAAAGTATGTAGATCCTATAGGAATTCAGTGCTTTACTAACCTTGTACAGATAAAGGTATGTGTAACACTTAGAGTCCTAGCTACATGGATCTTACAGAGACTAACAAAGAGTATGCTGGGTATGTCACGGGAATCAGGCTTAAGAATATATAACCATTTCCTCAGTGATATGCAGTACCTCTACATGAGGATGATCATGTTTCATTTGCCAGGTCAGCAGAGGAGGCAGTCACAGTATTGCATGGTTTGTCGCAGGCTCCATTGCTGCAGAGGGACCTGACTATGGCCTAGGTGGCCTGCGTTTGACTAGTGGCTTGGGTGCATGTTGGAGCTGACATTAGATGAGAAGGAGGGAGAATAATGAGATTTATGCTTGATTGCTTCTTCTTGGGTAGGGAGAGAGACAGAGAAGGGTCATGTGCTGGTGACCACACTTTCTGTGGCACATTCTCTGGTAGAAACTAGAGATATGCAGATATTCTTGGCCATAAGATGGGGCAGGACCTACTGATTGCATGACATGAACATATGGTGTGCACTGCTGAAGCCCACTGCATGGTTACCTATTTTAATGCAAATGATTATTACTAGTGTATATGTCAGATTAAAGCAGAAAACCTGAAAACCTGAATCAGCCTTGATCACTGTTTTGGTAAAAAATCCCAAGGTTGGCTCTCAACCAAGTATTGGAAAATGAATAAATGCACCAACTGAGTGAAAGAGAGGCAAAAAAAAAATACATACACACACATATATATATATATATATATATATATATATATATATATATATATATATGGGTCAACTTCTATATCCTGAGAAGTCCAGAAGATCGAGACGAGAAGGACAAAACTCACAATCACAAATCATGTAAGTATTCCCAGGGCAAGTAAATACTTCCCCAAAACAATAGTAAATCACAGCGCACAAGCTAAAACCCAACTAGGTGGGGAGCTTAGCCCACCACACCCCTAAACGTGGGGTGCTGTGCCCCCCCTAAATGTGGGGTGCTGTGCCCCAGTAATAAGTTCCCCTGCGCGTGAGAAGTTGCACGGCAAACTGCAGATTCCAAAAGAAAAGATTAAGCCAGCAACTGGTGAGCCATGAAAACAAATAATTTATTTGGACTTCTCAGAGGTACTGAGACTTCATAAGACTTAATTCAAACAGACCGGTTTCAGCCTGGATTTATCCTGGCCTTCTTCAGTGTAATATAGAAAAAAGCATACAAAATAAAAGAAGCCCTATATAGTAAAACAAAACATATGATTGGCTGACATTAGACATCACAGTCATTAAACTCATGAATATTCATGATGCATTAGAAAATATTCAACATAAAAACATTTTTATATTTCATAAATATTCATTAAGCCCTGGATTAAACAGGGCACCAAGTTTGGTTATCCATTTCTTTTCTTTCATATCAAGTTTACCATGCCAACCAGATTTCTGACTTCGATCACCAATGAGTTTATCAATGATAATAAAGTGAAATTTAGCTGTTTGATGTTTGAGTGTATGTTTATATAGAGCATTTGTGTTCCTTTTACACTTGATGTCACTCAGGTGTTCTGACATACGTAGCCTGAATGGCCTGGAAGTTTGACCAATATAAAAAGAGTGGCAGCTGCAACAAGCCATGTAGATAGCCCAGTCAGTATTACAGTTGGCAAATAATCGAATATCATATACTGTACTACTATTTTTACTGCTAAATTCCTTTGATTTCAAAATATGTTTGCAGTTACCACAATGACCACAAGGAAAACAGCCAATAAGTTTGTCACCCAAGATTGTGGTCTGATACAAATGAGGTAACATAGAATCAGAATGATGTTTATAGTGATTGAAATGTGCTGCTAAGTTCTTTCCTTTTCTGAATGAGAAGGAGCATACATTGGGTATTAACCTATTAATGTTGCCATCTGCCTTCAGTATATTCCAATTGTCCTTGATAGTGTTCATAAAGCTATTAGTATTTCTGCCAAATGTAGTAGTGAAGCGTAATATATTTTTGGGTATAGATTTTTTCTTATAAGTCAATAAGTCTTGCCTACGTAAACCCAAAGCATGATTTTTGGCCATAGTAACATATCCTGAGTTATAGCCCCTAGTTATGAATCTACTGTATAGATCCTGAGAATGATGTTTGAAGCTGACCTCATTCGAGCAGTTACGTCTAATTCTAATAAACTGTGATTTGGGAATGTTCCTGGCTATATGTTTTGGATGATAGCTGGAGGCATGGAGTAAGGTGTTATATTGAGGAAACTTCCTATATACTTCAGTATTCAAAGTATTATCCTGATTTCTTGTGACCAGAACATCCAAAAATGTTATGGAGTTCTGGTCATAAGTTATAGTAAATTGTATTCCCCATTTATTATCATTTAAGTATTCCATAAATTCACTGAGATACTCAATGTCAGATCTCCATACCATCCAGCAATCATCCAAATATCTCCGCCAGATATCAATCTCAGGCAAAAACAAATTATGGGTGTCATCATAGATCAAAATCTCCTCAATGTATGCCATAAATAGATCAGCATATATGGGGGCAAAGGATGCCCCCATTGCTGTACCTTTAATCTGTAAGAAACATTCCTTATCATAGAAGAATACATTCTTTGTAAGTACATGCTCGGTGAGATTAATCAAAAAAGTGTTAAAGCCAGGTTGGTAAATGTTTGATTTTTGAAGCCAATATTCAATGGCATCAAGACCAGCCCAATGAGGGATATTGGTATATAATGAGCTTACATCTAATGTACATAACAACCAGTTCCCTTCTATCTGCATGTCATTAACAATGCTTAAAAATTGGGTGGTATCCTGTATCCTGGATCTAACACAAGAAAGTAAAGGTTTCAGATATCTAGTCAGAAATTCAGAAAGTGGCTCAGTAAGTGATCCTGTACCCGAAACAATGGGTCTACCTGGTGGATGTAAAGGAGCCTTATGTATCGTTGGCAAAAAATAAATGTATTGTCTGGCAGGATCAGTGATAGTTAGGTGACTTAAAGTTTTAGTTGTTATTATTCCATTGTCAACTGCAGAGTCTAAAAAGTTGTCAATTTGTTGTTTGAACATAAAGGTGGGGTCCAGTGGCATTTTGGTGTAATATCGAGCATCACCTAGTTGCTTGTGGGCCTCGATATCATAATCACTCCAATTCATCACCACCACTGCCCCACCTTTATCTGCATGTAGAATGACAAGTTCTTTATTATGTGCTAGTTCTCTCAAACAAGATAGTTCATTCTCCGTCATATTATTTGGCATTGGTAAACAAGTGTTAGACACAAAATGTAAATCACTAAGTACACTGCGTAGAAATAAATTAACAGAAGGATGCATCGGAGGTGTAAATGATGAAGCATGATATTTGAAAATATCCATTTGTGGCTGTTGTTCTTCCCCCTTATCCTGAAAAAACAATTTAAGATTAATAAGTCTACAAAATGCAAATAGATCCTGTGCAAAGGTGTCTTCAGGCACAAAAAAAACAGGTATAAAAGATAGAACTTTATTCAATAAAGATGTTTGTTCAGGTGTTATTACAGTGCTAGAAATGTTACAAACATTGTTGCCCATAGCATAATTCACTTGTTCGTTAATACTTCCATGAGATTCTGTAGACTTGTAACCCTTTTTGTGTTTCCTGCCCCCTCTTTTCCCTTGATGTTCCCTAAAGGGGATGTATAATTGGTGCGTTTGGGTATGGGGGGCTCCATGGTGTGCTGTGTTTCCGTGTCAGTACCCGATGATGTATCATAATCAGTGGTATCAGTGTGATTACCACGTCCTTTCAAAATGGAGCGTGGACGTTTCCTTTTGGAACCTGATGTATTTCTATTATGCAACTCTTGAAATCTGACATGTCTAGTATATTTGAAGGGTTGCCCCCTCTCATAATCAGACTGATCACGGGAAAATTTTTTAAGTTTCCTTTCCTTTAAGTGATTATCAAAATTTAACAAATCTGAACTAAGTTTAGATAATGATACAGAAAAAAATGTGTCATTCTGATACTGATTACAATCCTCTATTAGTTGTGACACCTTAGAGGTTTCCTTGTCTATGGTCCTAGTATAATATTTTGACAAGGATTCAACAAACTTCATGGAGCATTCTTGTTGGATGGATAACCATTCAGTAGTTAAGATATCATCAGGATCAGAAACTAACGGTTGAATTTTGACCCTAAGGCCCCTCGGACTAATGCCCTTAACCAAATATGCTTTGAGTAATTTAAGGTGCCAAACAAAAGATCTGAGTGTTTTCATATTTTTGTTAAGATCACCAAATAGTTTTTCACATCGTTGTTCCGGCTCCATGGAATTAGTATTGCCTGATACTGCAGTAGCTTGGCCAATACCAAAGAGTGCAAGATCATCCTTATCGGATGATAAATCCAAAAACATCTTATTTAACTCCATCAGTAATATAAAGTCGGTAATATATAAAAAATGTAGCCACGCCCTGTATTGAAAGGAAATCAATAATCGGACAATAATGGCTATATGTTAGTTTATGTCAGATTCTTCAAACAATTACCACATCCAATACAGGACAATAATGGTAAAAAACTCCAATTCTGATGAGTAAACACTGTGACAGACAAACGCACAGTACCAGACTTCCAAATAGGTCGAATATTTGGCACCCCAATTATATCTGTTTATAGAAAAATTATTATAGTGATATAACCTTCACAATAATATGTATATATATATATATATATAGTCCAAGAGAACCTCAAGACCAAATTCAAAAAATTAAGCCAGTAGATCCTTAATGATATGAACAGCCCAAATGGAATTTGTATGCAGACCATTGAATGATGTCAGGATATAATCCTGATGGCCAGCAAAAATGTTTAGCGAAAATATATAAATAGTATTTGACAATTGTACTAGTTCAAAGCACACTGCTATCCAAGCATAAGTGGGAAATTCAAATAAGCCTGGACAAGATTATATATTTAAACCATGTATAACTAAAATCTGTAATAAAGCATATGTATACATTCCTAAAAAATCATATAGGTGTATACATGTAAAACATGCTTCAAAGATGGTCCCTGTAGTTTCAATGAAATTTACTGACAGAAATGCCCCACTAATATTTAGACATTCATATAATCTACAATAAGTAATTAAATGAATGTAAAACATGTGCATCACATAGATTACTAACACTTAGATTTGTATCCTAATAAAGTATGCAAACAACAATTATAATCAACAACCATTGAGCAAAAATGTTTCCCAATGACCCTTTAGCAGAGAAAACAATGACAATGAATATATGTAGAAGTTGGGCTAAAGTCAAAGACATAAGTAATATCCAATAATGTCCAGAAAAAGAATAATGTCATTGCTCATAAATATAATGAAATTACAGAAAAGCCAGTTTCGTAATGTTCAAACACAATAAACATGTTCCCAATTCGAAGTCTGATATCCGACGACTTCGTAGATCCAACTGTCTGTTCCTGTTTATAACAATATACCCAACAGCAATGTAGTAAAACACGTTAGCGATTAACAGATTATTTCTGTTACACGTGTAAATCCTTCCTGCTGGGGATCTATGGTGTGCTGTGTTGGCATGTTGGTTCACGCTTGTAAGGCTGACTTGTCTATTTAACATTTTTTGGACATCGCTCTCTAGTTTGGATTTATCGTTTATCTTTTACATCATATTTTGAAGTTAGGAAAGGGCAATGACTGGTTTTCTGAATATCTCCCGGTGAGTTAATTTAATATATCTATGGGTAATGACTAAACATGCGCTGTGTTGATGTGAGTGCTTACCAACGTTTTTTCGTGAGGATATATTAACGAACGGATTCAATTATCTTCAACGGCTTGGGGCAGTGTTTACTTTAGATATACCAAGTGTTCTACTGATGGGGAACTTTTATTACAATTTGGCGACAACAACTAACGTGTGCAATTGAAGTCTCCTTGCGATTGTGATGAACTGATATCTGTTTGGGGGACATTTTGAACGTTTTGTTCGCTAACGTGTTTTACTACATTGCTGTTGGATATATTGTTATAAACAGGAACAGACAGTTGGATCTACGAAGTCGTCGGATATCAGACTTCGAATTGGGAACATGTTTATTGTGTTTGAACATTACGAAACTGGCTTTTCTGTAATTTCATTATATTTATGAGCAATGACATTATTCTTTTTCTGGACATTATTGGATATTACTTATGTCTTTGACTTTAGCCCAACTTCTACATATATTCGTTGTCATTGTTTTCTCTGCTATAGGGTCATTGGGAAACATTTTTGCTCAATGGTTGTTGATTATAATTGTTGTTTGCATACTTTATTAGGATACAAATCTAAGTGTTAGTAATCTATGTGATGCACATGTTTTACATTCATTTAATTACTTATTGTAGATTATATGAATGTCTAAATATTAGTGGGGCATTTCTGTCAGTAAATTTCATTGAAACTACAGGGACCATCTTTGAAGCATGTTTTACATGTATACACCTATATGATTTTTTAGGAATGTATACATATGCTTTATTACAGATTTTAGTTATACATGGTTTAAATATATAATCTTGTCCAGGCTTATTTGAATTTCCCACTTATGCTTGGATAGCAGTGTGCTTTGAACTAGTACAATTGTCAAATACTATTTATATATTTTCGCTAAACATTTTTGCTGGCCATCAGGATTATATCCTGACATCATTCAATGGTCTGCATACAAATTCCATTTGGGCTGTTCATATTATTAAGGATCTACTGGCTTAATTTTTTGAATTTGGTCTTGAGGTTCTCTTGGACTATATATATATATATATATATATATACATATTATTGTGAAGGTTATATCACTATAATAATTTTTCTATAAACAGATATAATTGGGGTGCCAAACATTCGACCTATTTGGAAGTCTGGTACTGTGCGTTTGTCTGTCACAGTGTTTACTCATCAGAATTGGAGTTTTTTACCATTATTGTCCTGTATTGGACGTGGTAATTGTTTGAAGAATCTGACATAAACTAACATATTGCCATTATTGTCCGATTATTGATTTCCTTTCAATACAGGGAGTGGCTACATTTTTTATATATTACCGACTTTATATTACTGATGGAGTTAAATAAGATGTTTTTGGATTTATCATCCGATAAGGATGATCTTGCACTCTTTGGTATTGGCCAAGCTACTGCAGTATCAGGCAATACTAATTCCATGAAGCCGGAACAACGATGTGAAAAACTATTTGGTGATCTTAACAAAAATATGAAAACACTCAGATCTTTTGTTTGGCACCTTAAATTACTCAAAGCATATTTGGTTAAGGGCATTAGTCCGAGGGGCCTTAGGGTCAAAATTCAACTGTTAGTTTCTGATCCTGATGATATCTTAACTACTGAATGGTTATCCATCCAATAAGAATGCTCCATGAAATTTGTTGAATCCTTGTCAAAATATTAAACTAGGACCATAGACAAGGAAACCTCTAAGGTGTCACAACTAATAGAGGATTGTAATCAGTATCAGAATGACACATTTTTTTCTGTATCATTATCTAAACTTAGTTCAGATTTGTTAAATTTTGATAATCACTTAAAGGAAAGGAAACTTAAAAAATTTTCCCGTGATCAGTCTGATTATGAGAGGGGGCAACCCTTCAAATATACTAGACATGTCAGATTTCAAGAGTTGCATAATAGAAATACATCAGGTTCCAAAAGGAAACGTCCACGCTCCATTTTGAAAGGACGTGGTAATCACACTGATACCACTGATTATGATACATCATCGGGTACTGACACGGAAACACAGCACACCATGGAGCCCCCCATACCCAAACGCACCAATTATACATCCCCTTTAGGGAACATCGAGGGAAAAGAGGGGGCAGGAAACACAAAAAGGGTTACAAGTCTACAGAATCTCATGGAAGTATTAACGAACAAGTGAATTATGCTATGGGCAACAATGTTTGTAACATTTCTAGCACTGTAATAACACCTGAACAAACATCTTTATTGAATAAAGTTCTATCTTTTATACCTGTTTTTTTTGTGCCTGAAGACACCTTTGCACAGGATCTATTTGCATTTTGTAGACTTATTAACCTTAAATTGTTTTTTCAGGATAAGGGGGAAGAACAACAGCCACAAATGGATATTTTCAAATATCATGCTTCATCATTTACACCTCCGATGCATCCTTCTGTTAATTTATTTCTACGCAGTGTACTTAGTGATTTACATTTTGTGTCTAACACTTGTTTACCAATGCCAAATAATATGACAGAGAATGAACTATCTTGTTTGAGAGAACTAGCACATAATAAAGAACTTGTCATTCTACATGCAGATAAAGGTGGGGCAGTGGTGGTGATGAATTGGAGTGATTATGATATTGAGGCCCACAAGCAACTAGGTGATGCTCGATATTACACCAAAATGCCACTGCACCCCACCTTTATGTTCAAACAACAAATTGACAACTTTTTAGACTCTGCAGTTGACAATGGAATAATAACAACTAAAACTTTAAGTCACCTAACTATCACTGATCCTGCCAGACAATACATTTATTTTTTGCCAAAGATACATAAGGATCCTTTACATCCACCAGGTAGACCCATTGTTTCGGGTACAGGATCACTTACTGAGCCACTTTCTGAATTTCTGACTAGATATCTGAAACCTTTACTTTCTTCTGTTAGATCCAGGATACAGGATACCACCCAATTTTTAAGCATTGCTAATGACATGCAGATAGAAGGGAACTGGTTGTTATGTACATTAGATGTAAGCTCATTATATACCAATATCCCTCATTGGGCTGGTCTTGATGCCATTGAATATTGGCTTCAAAAATCAAACATTTACCAACCTGGCTTTAACACTTTTTTGATTAATCTCACCGAGCATGTACTTACAAAGAATGTATTCTTCTATGATAAGGAATGTTTCTTACAGATTAAAGGTACAGCAATGGGGGCATCCTTTGCCCCCATATATGCTGATCTATTTATGGCATACATTGAGGAGATTTTGATCTATGATGACACCCATAATTTGTTTTTGCCTGAGATTGATATCTGGCGGAGATATTTGGATGATTGCTGGATGGTATGGAGATCTGACATTGAGTATCTCAGTGAATTTATGGAATACTTAAATGATAATAAATGGGGAATACACTTTACTATAACATATGACCAGAACTCCATGACATTTTTGGATGTTCTGGTCACAAGAAATCAGGATAATACTTTGAATACTGAAGTATATAGGAAGTTTCCTCAATATAACACCTTACGCCATGCCTCCAGCTATCATCCAAAACATATAGCCAGGAACATTCCCAAATCACAGTTTATTAGAATTAGACGTAACTGCTCAGATGAGGTCAGTTTCAAACAACATTCTCAGGATCTATACAGTAGATTCATAACTAGGGGCTATAACTCAGGATATGTTACTATGGCCAAAAATCATGCTTTGGGTTTACGTAGGCAAGACTTATTGACTTATAAGAAAAAATCTATACCCAAAAATATATTACGCTTCACTACTACATTTGGCAGAAATACTAATAGCTTTATGAACATTATCAAGGACAATTGGAATATACTGAAGGCGGATGGCAACATTAATAGGTTAATACCCAATGTATGCTCCTTCTCATTCAGAAAAGGAAAGAACTTAGCAGCACATTTCAATCACTATAAACATCATTGTGATTCTATGTTACCTCATTTGTATCAGACCACAATCTTGGGTGACAAACTTATTGGCTGTTTTCCTTGTGGTCATTGTAGTAACTGCAAACATATTTTGAAATCAAAGGAATTTAGCAGTAAAAATAGTAGTACAGTATATGATATTCGATTCTTTGCCAACTGTAATATTGACTGGGCTATCTACATGGCTTGTTGCAGCTGCCACTCTTTTTATATTGGTCAAACTTCCAGGCCATTCAGGCTACGTATGTCAGAACACTTGAGTGACATCAAGTGTAAAAGGAACACAAATGCTCTATATAAACATACACTCAAACATCAAACAGCTAAATTCCACTTTATTATCATTGATAAACTCATTGGTGATCGAAGTCAGAAATCTGGATGGCATGGTAAACTTGATATGAAAGAAAAGAAATGGATAACCAAACTTGGTGCCCTGTTTAATCCAGGGCTTAATGAATATTTATGAAATATAAAAATGTTTTATGTTGAATATTTTCTAATGCATCATGAATATTCATGAGTTTAATGACTGTGATGTCTAATGTCAGCCAATCATATGTTTTGTTTTACTATATAGGGCTTCTTTTATTTTGTATGCTTTTTTCTATATTACACTGAAGAAGGCCAGGATAAATCCAGGCCGAAACAGGTCTGTTTGAATTAAGTCTTATGAAGTCTCAGTACCTCTGAGAAGTCCAAATAAATTATTTGTTTTCATGGCTCACCAGGTGCTGTGCCCCCCCACATCCCCCCTAACTATAGATACCAACTCTGGGACTGCACTACAGTGGAGAAAAGGCATAATTCCCCCTGTGGACAAGTGCTTACCTGCCCTGGGATACTTACACAATTTGTGATTTTGAGTTTCATCCTTCTTGTCTCGATCTTACAGTCTTCGATGGGTATTGTGGTTTTCGGGATATAGATGCAGACCCATGTGTGTGTGTGTGAGTGTGTGTGTGTGTGTGTGTGTGTGTGTGTATATATATATATATATATATATATATATATATATATATATATATATATATATGAGTTCTATAGCACTGCATACCTCTCTGAAGTACTGAGTGCAATAGATTGTGCACATGAAGCATAAAGGTTCTACTTGGTCCATTGTCTCAGTAGTATGTGAACAGGGAAGTCTATTATTTATGAACTATGAGGCAGTATGCAGTGTACAGCATATTACTACTAATGGTTTTGCACAGCAGCCAGGCAAGTTTCATGGTTCACATGTATGGCACACATGACAGCTAAAGCATTGTTTGCAGCAAGGTGACTTTCCACAGGGCCATCTATTTATATCCAGTCAGTGGAGCAGAATATGTATTTAGAGTTACATACAGTGTGAACATAAACACTCCACGTCCTCCCCAAGACAGATGTATATTACACTTTACAGGTGATATTGGATACCCCATTTTGACCAGGGTAACAACACCTGTTTATAATGCCAAAGACTGTTTTCAAACTTCAATACAATATGGTACATGACATCATCAGGATGTTATTTGGCTTCTAGAAGGTCCAATTTTCCGAACTAAATACACTGATGTGGCACTGCAGTACTCCCCTGCCACAACCTTTAAGCTGGTAGAAGCTTGTGCCACACTACATAAATGATACAGCAGAAAAGCCAGACAAACCATGATAAAGCTGTATTAGTACAAACCATGCACTTCACATGTATAGATACCATAGCAACATCATCTGCTGGAGCTGAAAGAACTGAGTCCCTTTATAGGTTCATAGGTGTTTACTAGGCTAATGACCACAAGGGCCTTTTTAAGCCTAGCCATACATCCCAAATCACTGACAAGCTCTGATACCCTTGATAAGTGTAATCAAGGGCCTGGGTCATAAACCATTTACAGGTTACCTGTTTGCATTAGAGACATAGGTGCCAAACATGGGAGGAATTTCTAGTTTTCCATCCAACTGGCCAAGTTGCACTTGGATTGGGTAAGGGAGGAACTCTGCTTCACATGGATGGGGAGCCTGTTTCATAGATGGGGTAGTCTCTAGGATACATACCTATCTCTCCAGTAGATCCTAAGTATATCACAGGCAAGGTTTAAATCTTTAGAACAGGTAATTCTGGTACTGTTAGTTTTGTGGATATGCAGGAGGTCCATCAGAGTGAGGTCTGACAATTCCCTGTATGGCAGGCATAGATCTTCCCTCAAAAGCCTGTAGGAGACAGAATACAGGGATAGGGCCTTGAGGCGGTCTGCATAGGACATATTACTTATGCCCTGTATTCTTTTAGTGAGGAACCTTTGTGGATGTTACAGTTGTTGGATATTCCAGGTTAGGTACATACCAAAGGGGGCAGTGAATTCATTGATAGGTCTGATGAATGCCAAATACAGTGGAAAAATGACTTCCTTGGACTTGGATGTCATACCTTTGTTTATAAGTTGTGCAACATAGAATGATTTCCTCACCACTGTAGACATGTGATGATCAAAGACTAGATTACTGTCTATGTGTGTGTCCCTAAGTCCCTGACAATTGAGTCAACTCTGTGGGGTGTGTTGTCAATATGATAATTACCAGGGATGGATGACTTCTCAAAGGATACTTTTTTTGTATTTCTTGGCATTTAGTTTTAACACATGGCTCTGACACCAGCTGTTTGTCTGTGTCAGCCCCGCCTGGAGAACATTTGTGTCAGTGTGAGATTCAATGATAGCTTTTAATTTGCAATCATCTGCATATTTAGTCAGCCAGAGACCACTGACATTGGCCTTGACTTCTGAGAAGTAAATGCCAAAAAGGTGCGGTCCAAGGACTGATCCCTGAGGGACTCTACTTGTGACTGACCTCTTTGTAGAGGTGGAATCCACAATTCTAACTTCCTGGGTCCTGTCTGTGAGCCATTTGGCTATCCACTGGGTAACATATGAGTTTGTACCTAACCTCTTGAGTTTGTCAACAAAGGTAGGCAGTGTGAACTATTTCCCCTCATCCATTTCTTTGGTGACCTTCCCAAAGAAGTCCACCAGGTTGAGTAGGCAAGATCTGCCCTTGACGAAACCAAACTGTGTTGGGTCCAGTTTCTGGAGGTTTACTATATCTCTGTCTATCATCTCTGTGATAATTCTTTCCATGGCTTTACATATAAGACTAGTGAGACTTATGGGTCTGTAGTTTCCAGGGTCTGTAGATGGCCCACCACCACTTTCCAGAATGCAATGGGTTCAATATGCAGCAGTGTAGGTTATGCAGTGACAGCTAGTGCAGAACAATAGACATTTGTAAACATACAGTGATAATGCAGTAGCACACAGAAAAATGGACAAGTGTGGGTCACACTGTGCATCAGACTTCTCCACATATGCTACACAAACTGGATAATTTAGTGGTTCACAATCATCATCATGTGCAGAGGTCTAAGAGACACAATGGCACATTGCTGCTGACATAAACTTGATGGGGGGGTCATGTCACATAAGAAACAAATGTGGGTTCTGTGTTGTGTCAGGGTCACATCTTCCTGGAAAAGGGATGAGGTTATACTACTTTCTATGACCTGATGCCTTTCATTTCATGATGGATGATGGGATTCAGGCCTTTCAATGACAGGGTAGGTATGCATCTGCAGGACCCTGACTGTGATCAAGTCTGGTGGCAAGGTATCATTCCACAGGAGGTTTACTGTAAACTAATTGCCACCTACTAAGGAGGTGGCAGAGCATCATGCATATGCTGACTCTGGTTTGGAGTAGCACCATGCTGAGGTGCCTTTACATAGACATCCTGGGTACATACCCTACCTTCACTCTGGACAGCAATTCCATTAGGAGTAGAGATGATTGCACCCAACATTCTCTACATGGAGGTTGCAGATGAATCAGTGTGTGTTTCAGCAAAGGCGTCATAAGATTAATAATAATGTCACCTCTTAACAGCATTCCCTTACAGATCAGCTGATAGTGCTGGAAAGCAGGCTCACAAATGTCATACAGCACAGCAGTCACCTACATGCTGGTCTGTGTAAACCAGCTACTTGTGGCTGCACTGCGCAGTTGCAGATCTTAAGGCTGCCTACAAGTGAGAGTGTGTCTGTGACACATAACAGCATTAGGTGTTCCTGCGAGGCTGCATTATTATGGGAAAACTCATATCTGAAAGAGTGCACTTATCTCTGTGGCAGCCAATGAGAGAGCACTGCTGTTTCTTGCAACCATGGAAGGAACCTTCTGCCCAGGAGATGGTGAGCTCTCAGAATGTGCATTCATGGGTTCTTTTGTGGGCATAGATATATATTCATCCTGTACAGAGTAAGTACTGCCCCCCAGAATGCAGACAGCCAGTAACATTGTGCCATTTGTCTGGGATGCTTGTATAAGTGTTTTGGCATCATTGTTGATTCTTGCAGAGTTGCCAGCATCAGTCCTTTGTTCTATCCCACCTTTAAGTGTTTCAACACTGTATCAATCTGTCCTGTGAATATACCACATAAAAGCACCACAGTGAACATAATTAAATGAGATACATGTGTGATATGACATGCATGCCAAGTAGAGCCATAATTAGTGTGAGACACTGTGGCTACCCTATGCACAATTTGGGGACATTACTGACATGCATTGATTGCATGGAAATGCAGTATTGGAATTGTTCTCTGAAGCCAGAAGGATATAGCAGCTTCATAACCGAATGGTGATACTGCATTTCTGGTTACAGCTGAAGCGCACTGAAATGCTCAGTGTATAATGATTAACTGTAGCAAGCCACTTGTTACATTTGTAGCATGCAGATTAAAGGCTTATTTTTTGCTCCTCAGCTTCCAGTTGACAGAGGTGCCAGTTTGGGGAACTACACAGGGCACAGGGCACCATATGATCTAGCTATGTTTCTGATGTCATGTGAGCTCTGGCCACATCAGACTTACTATGTAAACATAACTCCCCTGTTATTCTACTATTGCTGTACTCCGGTTGTTCCTATGGTAAAAATTAAACAATGAGATACTGTGTTCAGCCTGCACTCTGTCTGTGGATTGTTTCTATAATAACATCTGCTGTATGTCATACTAACCTGGTGTAGTCCTCACTCAGGCATATGGAGGTTGTCATTGTAAGTCTGTCCCTACTCACAGAGAGCAGAAACACCTCTACATCTATCACTGTGGTAGTTCATAGTGGGGCACCTTCTGTGGCTGACCTCACAGCTACTATCTACCATGCTTTCATTTTGGCATGACTGATCCTTTCTGTGACACAACTATGGCAGAACCTAAGTGTGCCGTTATGCCCACTAAAGACATTGATGCTGTAGATCACTGACTCATATCTGCTGATGTATAGGTTGGTCTGTGCCACCTTTTACCAAAAGGCCTCACCCTTGGGCCCTGAGCGCTGCACCAGGATTGGTTTCTTGCCATGACTGATGTTATCCAGCTACTGACTACTAACATATCCTATGGACATGATGACACCTGTGAAAAAGGAGAACATACTGTACCTCTATACTCTGTGCAGGTGATATTAGTTAAAATTTTAGCAAAAAACAATAAACTTCTATCATAGTATAATTCTTAGGACAATATGTGTACACATACTGATATACCTGACACACATACAGTAGGGTCAGCCATTTTGTTAAATACTAGATGGATGTATAGCAGATGTGTATTGCCTGTTATTTTGCAGAGCATACATGGAGTATACAGAAGAACATTATATACACATACCAGGCAGGTTATCAATCTAAAACATTTGAGTGCACAATTCTTATTAATACTTCTATAAGGCTGAAGGAATACCCAAGCATAGTGAGAGTACCTACTACAATTGAGTAATGGGTTTAACAGCCTGAGGTTTAGAAGGACACTTTTAAGTAGGATGCATAATGCATTTTGCCATAAACTGATGCTACGTCTGTACTCCTAAGACATCTCTCATATCAGCAGAGTTCATGAAATGCTGTGCACTAGATAACTTGTAAAATAGTGCTGCACTCACAAACACCACAATTTCATAGATGAATACATAATATGTAGATAAATGAGGCCATAAACCCCAGATGCTTCTGATTCACCTAATAATGCTTCCTGATCAGATGGCAAAAGAGAAAACCTCGGGTATGTGCCAAACATCAGGGATGTAGCATGCACTGGGTTCTGCAGCTGACTTGAGTGATAGTACATTTCATTCAACTCTACTGCAATGGTCTGCTGTACTCATGAGTAGAAAATCAGGTTGTATGCGTGCTTCAGTGGCTGCCATGTTTGTAGCCACATGGCAATGGCTACTTCAGCTAATAACTTGCAGAGTGTGCCTGCCTGGTGTATAAAGAGTCAAAAGTCATATTATAAGTCATATTATATCTCTTTCACAGACAGTTTAGGGAGCAATAACTTGGACCTTTGGATCAGGGCCAGTATTAGCATTTTGGGGGCCCCCAGCAAATGTCAAGCTGGGGGCCCCATAGGCACTTCTAGTCTAAGTATCACTCTGTCACAGCCACTCATCATAAGCAATCTTTTAGTTCATACTGCAAACTTTTAGGAGTGGTACACACAGACTGACTTGTTGCTACAGTGCTCTTACATTACAACAGGCCTATGTACCTAACAAAAATCACCAGTGTGTACTTCGAAGGCAAGAAACACTACCTATCTATAAAAAAAGGCCAACATGGTGGATTTATTTCCCAATAAGGTCTAGGAAAGGTCACTACCACTTGCTCAGCTTTCAAAAAGTGACTTTAATAAAATATAAACTTTAAGAAATAAAAAGGTGAGCAAGTGGTAGTGACCTTTCCAGGCCTTTATTGGGAATACATCCACCTCGTAGGCCTATGTACAACACTATGCTGGCCCATTGCCATCACACAAAGGAACAATTACAGTTACTAGCATTTAACTGCAATAATAATACATTACAAAACTTCATAAACAGGTCTGAACTCAGGTGAAATGGTGCCCTAGGCCAACTGTTTCAGCCCCCCCCCCACACACACACACACATACATATATCCTCTAGTCCTCTCCTCTGTTTCCCCCCATCTTGAGCTCACCATAGGATGCACATTACTTTTTTTTCTTTCTTTTCTCACACTTTGCTTACTCTTCAGCTTTTTCAAGAAGAAACAGCTATGTATTCTGACGTGCATTTAAAAGATTGTTTTTTTACATAACCTTTTCATCCCATAATGGCTTGAACAGAAATTATGATTAAGGAATGAAATTCAGTGCATTGTTGTTCAACTTTAGTTTTCTTTGCATCCTTTCAACATATCTTTCCTGTCCAAGACAGCACAGTAATAACCATTTAGAAAATAACTCAAATAAGCCAGGGTCTAAGAAGCTATAAGGTTATAGATGATCCGGGGTGCATTTTAGAGTATTTTCCAAACCTTTTAATCCAATGATGGCCTTAACAAAAATCAGGAGTAAGAAAAGAATTTCAGTCATTTTTTTTTCTTTCAAAGAAGGCATAAGATGTGCCCAAGGCTTAATGTTTAAAGCTGACAAAATAGCAACTCACAATAAACTAACGACAAAATACACAGGTCTTATCTGTGAATACTACCTGCTTCCTTAACCCTCTGTTTGTCTGTCATATGTCATTGTTATTTACATTGAAATGTTGTAAAGAACAACCACATGTGCATTTGGTGGTAATAGTAAGCAGTATTAGTGCCCTGTACTACCCAGAGGTCTGCTTTTCTGTGATATAATTGATATGTATAGCAAGGACATGTATAATCTCATAGGTTCATACGTGGTTACTAGGCTATTGGCCCAAGAGCCATTTTTAAGCCTAGCCAAGTTCACCCCAAATTTAACAAAATACAGCTGACATGTTAAAAAAGGAACTTTAGGGTTATAATATAGGCTTTTAAGTGACAAATCAGGTGATGATGATCATATGTGTTGTGGCAGAATGCAGGTCAGGGTGTCAGTATGCTAACTGCTCTGTCATCATGTTCTGTCTCTGTGTACAGTTGTTGAATGTGACCTTTTCTCCTTGTAAACAGGCTGAATGGGATGCTAACCAGATGGGCTGCTACAGAGGGATGCTCTGACTGGCGATTAGGGAATGTTGTCATGAATGATATATGCTGTCCTGTGCCATCCATTATATATACTGGACTATTAGACTTAGATGCCCTTCCCATTGAGTCTTGGCTCTGAAGGTCCAGAGAATGAAGAAACGGAGCAGGTGCCTCAAACATCGTCCAACCCACTGTGATTGTAGCTGGGGAGCAATATGGGAATTGATTTACCTCCATGAGGAGGGGTCTCTTTCTGGCAGGTAGCTTAGTCCCTTTGCCTGTAATGTGTCATCAACAGGAATTGATGGTGTCTGTGGCAAAGAGATACAGACAGAGAGATGGGTATTCAGTGTGACTGCATGGAATGCCTTTTGGATCAGACAGCAGATTGTCTCACCCATTTGGCCCCACCCAATGGCTCCCCAGAGGAGGGGCAAGCCCATTCAACAGGTTAGTCTGATCTGCCTGCTGACAATGAGTCAGTGTAGTTCATCTTTGGAACAGGTGGCTGCTTACCTACTGCGTGCAGACTCATGCCTTGTTCATAGTCCAACCCTCCCAATCACAATTTATCAGACTTCTGTGTGTGTGTCTTTGCCTATACAATGTCTCTCCAGTCCTGTGTGAGAACATCCACTCCTGCTTGTCTGTCCAGTTAGGTGTTTGTTTGTTTGCTGGTGATCACTCAACTGCCCCTCTTTTCTTCTCTTGTTTTTTTTTTTTTTTGTCACCCTTCCCCATACCCTTCTCTTTGTAAGAAAAAAGGGACTTTATTACAACACAAATTAGCCTGCTTTCTCCTAATGCTGCATGCTTCTGTATGTTTTATTTCTTTGTGTCCCTCTGATTGCTGCCTTCCCCCTTTCTCATTTTCCTATAACTTCATTCCCCCTTTCCAGTTTTCCTTTACACTCATTTTTCTCCCGTTTTATGCATCATAAAGATGTTCATGCATGCTAACCCACCCCTCCCTTAACAAACGGCAGATGTCATTCTGGTGTGGCTGCATGCATGGGTTGTCACTTTGTGGGCTGTGCTATTGAATGTATTACCAAACCCACCAGTGTTAGGCATTACTGTCTGGAGAAAGGCTGTGTTACATACTGTGAATCATTAGCCATCAGCTATAAAGACATTCTGCAATTATCACAAGCACCGCACAATGGAGTTTATATTTGGTGCATTTGCTGACATATCACATATATAACACATATACCAGTGTTATTCTATTCTTCTGCACATGCTGGTCTCTTTACATAACCAATGCACTACTTGGTTACCACCATCTGAGCAGAGTTGTGCACTTGCAGTGCTGCATGGCCCCATATGTATTTGTCTTTGCTGCCACATGTTTTTGCACAACTGTATAAGCACTGCATGGCTAGGCAGTGCTTCTCTATGAATGCCACTGTTTGTCAACCATCAGGATTCCCTTATTTAGTCGATATCTCTCAATAGATTTCAGCAGCTAAGGTGCTGTCTTGCAGTACTGACCATTCAATGCATCATGTGCTTTCAAGCAGACAACAGCTCAAGCTACACTCCTTTTTTCACAATAAATTAATTTGAATTTGATGTGATTATTCTTGCTGCTATTTGGCATTGCTGTTGTACTTGTTTGGTCTGCAGTTATTCTAATTTAAGTGTGTCTGGGTCTAAAGATATTTTTCAGTGCTGAGAGGTTTTAATATTTTTCTAATTATTATTACAATTAATTTTATTATAATAACTATTGCTTTTAGATGTGGCATTAGCCAGAAGAAGAAATATGTGATGTAATTACATTTTAATGCTTTTCTTTTCTGTTATTGCTTTTACTGAATTTTTGTTTTGTGTTTAACACAGAGTGAACAAATATAGCTTAAGATTTTAGTTAAAGCTACTTCTGGATCAACAGTGTATGTTCAAGAACTGCACTTAGAAAAAAAGAAGCTTTTTTCCCCTGGTGTTGTTGCAAGCAGAAGTAACTTTGGCTATCCCATGAGTCCATGAGTTACAGCTGAGTGACTTTTCAGTTGAACTTGTCAGGAAGTGTTTACACAGAAAAATCACTGAGGTTGCAGGCTCTAGGTATATGTGCCCAGTAATTCCTTTTGCATGTTTTTTTTTTTTTATATGGCTGTTTAGCACACTAGGGTAAATAAGGTGTGCAGAGTGATATCTCCTACATGAGGAGTGTGGAATAGCTTCCCACCCTACAAGAAATGCTTTCAAAATGTTTTTGAGTTGAAAGCTCACCATTTGATTAGTCTATTTGAACATTCATAGAGGTATAATTTGATGAGAAAAAGGTGTTAACATTAGATTTTCTGTTTGTGCTGACAGTATGATGGCTACTTTTGTTCCAAATGGATATCAGACAAATTAGCATACAAACGTGGAATGATACAGCCTAAGTGTCTTCAGTATCCTGGAAAGCTATTAGTTACTAAGAGGCGGATGGTTGAATTTACTGAGATAGCTAGAAAAAGTACAGATGTGTAACTAAACTTACCATGACAGTAGATGTTCAGATGATCAATGTTGCAGTACCTTTAGCTATATGGGTTATATCCTTCCAAGAATATAGCAGTTGACCAGACTCCAAAGCTTCAGGGTACCTTCCACATGCTTGAGCTGAGCTAACTAAAAGACAAATTTGGACACCAAGCCTTTCACACCTTTCCTGCCAACAGAGAAAGAGAGAGAGAGAGAGAGAGAGAGAGAGAGAGAGAGAGATGGAGGCTGAGCCCTGAAAGGACAATGCTAGGAAGAACAAAATATAAATAATTACATCCTGGCATAAACACACCATAAAACAAGAGGGGTGGGTGGGAGGGAGCAGCTACCACAGGAGTGATCATTTGAACATCTATTGTTTCACAATTGTACTATGTTCATCACATTGATCACTGCTGCTGTAGCCCTAGATATTCAGATAGATTACCCTAGGTTACTACATTTGGGAGGGGGAAGTACAAGAGTCCAGCAGTCCCCCACAGAATGGTCTTTGCAAACCCTGATCTAGACCTAGAGAAGGGAATCAAGCTTCTAGTGTAGATCTGTCCAACCTGCGGCCCACGGGCCGCATGCGGCCCTCAGAGCTCTGCCATGCAGCCCTCTACTTCTAACTCCAACATCGATGTACGCATGCCCCAAAACACTTTTTTGTTGTGTTTTTCATGGCCGTGACCTGTAACTCTAACATCGGTGTGCGCATTCACCAAAGTTTAGATTTTTTTGCGCCAAAGAAGGGTCTGTGTGTTCACGCCATTATTTTGTGCCAAAGAATCAATGTGTGTGTTCTTGCTGAAGAGGGACTCATCTATGGATTTGCTGCCATTGCCTTTTAAAGAGACAGCACTTAATCTGTGTTAATAGGTAAGTATGGTGTGAGTGAGTGCATGCATGAAAGCAGAATGATTGTGTGCGTGAAAGTAGAAGTGTGTGTGTGTGTTTGTTTATGTGTGCATGACAGAGAGACAGAGAGAGACGCATGCACAAAGAGGCTAACGTACAAACAAGTTGGCTCACAAATGCATCCTACATTAAAAGTACACTTTCATTAAATTGCAGCTTTTCTGACAGGGAGAGTGTTGTATTGAATATGAAATCATACCTCTCAACTGTATGGATTTTCGAAGAATGTCTGGATTTTTGCCTCATCTTCCAATTTGTGTCTTTTGCTTAGGAAATAAAAGTTGTCATCCAAGGTAATGCAGTCCCAGGGATTAAGAATGAGACAGCAGCCTAGGGTTAATGGGTCAGTAATGGATTGACTAATGTGGGACTGTAGCATATAAAGTTTATTGATTTTTTTGACAAACAAAAAAATCACCTAGTACTGTCTTGTCATTGGTGGGTTCTAAGCAGTGGTAGATTGGACAACAGTAAGCATATCTTTGGTTGATCATCAACACTGGCAAATCAGGTGGGCACAATGTCATTTTTTAAATGTTGGGGGTATGTGTGTGTTTGTGTTGGGAGTGCTGCAATAGTAGATGATTATTAAAGACAGAAACTTACAAACTGTGGAGAATATGTTTCTTTGTTTCAAAACCTGATACTTGGGTACTAGGAATGCCAAAAATTGATTTTTTAAGGCATAACTTCTTGCCATTTACATTGGATGGATATTTACATTTAATGGACAATGTTAGCAGTATGAGTGTGGTCCTGTAGGGATCTGGAGGATGCTAAGTCTACCACTGCCAATGTCTTGTAAAGTGTCCTGGAAATGGATATTGGGATGTTACTGAAAAAATACAGCAAGTGAGCTTTGAAATGTAGTTTAATTAAACAAAGTGCACTTGCAATTTACAGGCCATAATTTAATTTATTTCAGGTAGTCCAGATCCTGGTAGATTGTATACCATTAGACTTAATTAGGGAGAGGTGTCATTCTGTGGAAATAAGCAGACCTAGTTTCAGTGAAAGCTCTGTGGTTGTTTGCAGGTAGGAAGTTGCAGGATGTGGAGCCAGTGTGTTTTATTATTTTTAATGGATTTGTCATTTCAAAGTATGGTTTTCTTTGTTGCAAAAGAAGGCAGGATTGAATGAGCCATATAATGCTTAACTGACAATAATGGGATAGAAACATTATCGTGATGTATAATGTTTGCAGCTACACTTGTTTCAATGGTGTCTGTGATGCATAACTATTTTTGGGCCTGTGTCCCAATTTTATTTTTCGCTTTGTCCAGAATTCTTGCTCTAAGGTTGAGAGGTATGGTTCCATGCTAAATCAGGAGATTGTATTTACCTTGGAAGACTTTTCAGCATAATTATGAGAAACAGAGCATTTTTAATATCTCCACTTATTTCCAATATAAACTGCCATGTAACCTTGCAAATAACTTTCTTATTACGCTACTTTAATTCTTTTGGAATTGACAGGTATGCTTCATTTGTTCGGACGTAAGCATAGTGTGCTGTGACTGATTTCTTGCAGCAGTCTGTGGCTTACTTATCACAATATGTTTTCTGTGTTTCTGGGTGTGTGATCAATTTAACAGTTTTAAAGATGTTTTCCAAAATTAAATAAATACATAATAAATGAAAAAAAGTAATCCTTTCTTCACTTTGAGCTATTGACAAAGTGTGGGAATTAGTTTTTTTCAAAAGCGATGGTCAGCATTACAGCTTAGTAAATGGTCAGTCTGTGAATAACTTCTGAACAAATTAAAATGTGTGAATGTCAAATGGCTTTAGATTGGAGGGAAGTTATATGTTTACTCCAGTATGTAGTATGATCTTAGAGAGTTTATTGATTTCTTATTTATTTAATTTTTGATGAGCATTTGTTTGTTGATTTATTGATGGTCCTTTTGCTGGTGGGAAATTGCATGGATGAATCCATTTCTATTATGATTTTTTTTTCAGATATTTTGACTTCCAGACAATTTCAATCAGTGAGACTGTGTCATGTGATTACTGAGGTTGCCTATTTTACAAGTAGGGGCTCCTTTTCTGTGTGTGTGTGTGTGTGTGTGTGTGTGTGTGTGTGTGTGTGTGTGTGTGTGTGTGTGTGTGTGTAAGAGAAAGAGATTTAATATGTATACTGAATACATTTTTGCAAATGGAATTCTTAGTTAAATAGGCCCCTATTCTTAGACAAGTAGACTTGAGTAACCAATATTAGATCTTAATCATCCAGCCGGATCCTTCCGGTTTGATGAAGGCTATGCTACTTACTTAAGGAGTACATTCATGGCTATCCATCCAGTTGTAGTGTTGTTGAACTACATTGTTTGATAATGAGAGGAGCTTTTTACAGAAGTTGAAAGTTTTTGTGTCAAGAACCTGTCTATACAAAGTGGCTTGTTTATGTTGCAGTGAAGGCTGTGGTCTTTGCAGTGAGTGTTTTAAATATAACCAGTATTTCTGAGGTGGAGAAAGTCTCTTAAGGCAGGATCTTTCTTAGCCTGGAAAGCAAGCCAGTGATGAAACTTATAGGGGCCAGTGAGAGACAGAGGAAAGCAAGAAGCTTTTTAGTTTGTTTGGATAACTAAGTGAACTCAGTCCTTTGACCTTTTTTTGTCAGAAATGGTTGTAGTCTTTCTTTTGGCATGGCGTTTTGCTGAGGCATGTGCCAAAAGGGGTGTTGCGCTCAATAATTGCTCTTGTAAAGGAAGAATACAGGGATGTTATGACCTCCTTTTCCATGGATGAGATACCCTTACTAATGAAGTGGGCCATGTAAAAATCTTTCCATACAATGGAGACAACGTGGTGGTCAAAAGTCAGGTTTCTATCAACCTGGGTGCCCAAGCACCTAACAACTGATTGCGTGCTTACAACATTGTTATTAATGTGATAAATTGTGGGGACATCACTCTCCTCAAAGGGGATGATTGTGCATTTTTTGGCATTTAGCTTGAGGCCATGTTTCTGGCACCAGTCATTTGTTTGGGTGAGACCCTCTTGTAGCTTATTCAGAATTGTTTTATTAAGTCAGTAATGTGAATTCTTTACTTTATTGCAAATTTGTTGGCTTATTTTTGTGGATTATAGCATTGTAGGACTGCTAATGTTGACATTGTATGTAGATGGAATGCTGGAGTGGTTTTCCCAGTGAGGAAATGCTAGTGCTGTAGTGAATATCTGTTTATTTGTAAAAAAAATCTATATGTTAACTAAGATGTTAGAGTTAACTGTTAGAGAATTAAAATCAGAATGAGAATTAGAATTTTAAGGCAAATATTATGCATTTATTACATTTATTAATTGTTCGAATGCACCTACAGTACAGCCAGGAGGTCGACTTTGGTCTCCTGTGGCAGCGAAAGAGTTAACTATATGATATATTTTATATGCGGCCCCGAGACAATTTCTGTTCACTCAATGCGGCCCCGGCAAGCCAAAAGGTTGGACACCCCTGTTCTAGTGCTTTGCAAAAGTAGGTAAAGAGTACCAGTTAGCAGCTTCTAGATAACTTCTAGAATCTAATCCTTTCTAAAAAGCCATAGATGATGTCAAGGCTATGTTAGAGTGAGTTCTCACCCTCCCTGGAATACTTTTATTGCAGTGAGTATAATAAAAGGTAATAGCCTTACACACCCTTTTAGAAGTAGCATGTTTTAACAGGTTGTCCCACCTTCAAAAGAAATGACCAATTATGCATTTCTGTCAAAATAGTACTTTATTTATCTGGGACATCCAAGGTATCCTTTCTTTTACATTTTTGGGTTTAGGAAAGAAAACGGGAAGATGGATAGCTTGGTTAAGGTAAATTCAGATGCCACTTTAGGCATAAAAGAAGGATTAGTTCTCAAACAAAGCCGTTGGAAAATGAGAGAAGGCTGGCTCACCATAAGAGCTTGCAACTCAGATACCCTTCTTGCAGAGGTCAGAGCAACCAATAAAACTGGTTTCCATGTTAAGAACTTCAAGTCATCCAGGTTAGCTGTTCATGTGGGAAAAGTGTTAGCTTTTTAAACAGAAAATTAAGATCCTAAGGAGGGGCCATCAGTTCACTTGGAAGCCTCTTATGCAAACCCCTTTTAAAAGCATTTTGACATGAGAATGCATTAAAAGACAAGGATTCATAGGCAGACATGTTGAAATGACTGATAAATGAACCTTGATTGAGGAGTAAGAAAGGCCATAGGATAGTAACTCACACAAATATTACAAAAAGAAAGAACAACTAGTCATGAATGGGTGCTGGTTATGTTGTTGACACCAACTAAAAAACTGTTATCAGTTGCCAGTATATGATTTTCTAGTATCAGGCTTTCTTACCTCCATTAGAACCTGCTGCACATCCTCAGTAAACAGATGCCTAAAGGGAAATAATACTCTACCATACAGGCAGTCAGTTTTAGTTGATTGGTGTCAGGATATATCAGACACCCCTGTTCTTGTATAGACAGATACAGTCTGAGAAGAAGCTTGTGGCAATTGCTCATGGTCATTTCCAAAAGAAGGGTGAACCATGGTTGCCTGGGCCAGAATGGAGTCACTGCAATGATCTTGGAGGATTCTATCTGAACCCTCAGAAATAGCATGGATATTAGTGGAAAGGGTGGGAAAGCTTACAGGAACATTCCTGCTCTAGGAAAAGAAAAGGCATCTGTCTTCCAGGTCTTCTTATATGGAGTCCTGAGCAGAAACATGCCAGCTGATTGTTCAGATAAGAGGCAACTATGTATACTTGAGGAACTTCCCAAAGGTCAATCAAATCTTGTAAGACCCCTGATCAGCTTTACATGTGTTAGTGTCTGCCCTTGTCTGCTTAGCTTGTCTACCAATTTTGCTCTGACAGAATTTAGGATGCCTGTAGAGTGAGATTGTGCTATGAAGCTATATCTCAAGCTAGCATGGCTTGTCTGGAAAGGGGGTACAACCTAGTTACCCTTGCTTGTTGATATACCACATGACTGTGGTATTGTCTGTAACAACTTGGTTGTCTGTAACAACTTGGAGAGGTCCTGGGGACCAAAGGTGATCCAGAGAGTTGAATGACTTGATCAGGACAATTAACTCTTTTATATTTATGGATAAAAAGGCACTTAGAAGCTACCAAAGGTATCCGAGTGAAAAAAGCAGCAAATGAACAACAAATCTTTGATATACCACCATGGCCAAAAGACAAGGCACTTAAAAAAGTTCTTTAATAAAACACATAAATATAAACTCAAAAATTTTAAAATGTCAACAAGGAAACTTGACAACAAACGAGAACTTGTCCACCTGATAAGCATTTTCGGTATATAGCCTTCATCAGATTGTGAGTTCCTGCAGCACTCTTTTCTGAATTAAACAAAAGTTAACCAATGAATAGTCATTTTCTGGTCAACACCTTGCAGCCATCCAATCAGAGAAACACCAATCACAAACTTCAAAGAGTACCAGCCTCCACGTTTTAACAAATAGTCAACTTCCTATTCTTAAGAATAGGCTTAAGCGGAACGATAGTATTCAGGCCAGGATGGCGATCAGCCCTTAGGTTAACTATACAACCTGTCTCACAGATTTCAGTGAGATTAGTTATATCCCCTCCTCTGTTGTTTGGAGAAACACATTTGACAGCTTTAAAAACAAATTTATGTGTGGAGTTCACAGAAATATGATTTGCACAAACATTCTTAGGGTCTTTATTTTTGATGTCTCTTAGATGACGTGAGACCCTATCCTTCAACTGCTGATCCATTTTTCCAATATAAAAAACATTACAGTGACAGCAGGAAGCAGGATAGACCAAGTGCCGGCTGTTGCAATTAGCATACACCTTAAAACTGTATCATTTGCCAGAAATAGGATGAATAAAAATGTTGCTGGTATCAATAGACGCACAGGCTTTACGTCTACTGCATTTATAGGTGCCTTCTTTATCATATATACTGTCTTGTGGTTAAACTCATATTTGCCACATAGCAATCTTTTAATACTCTTATTCTTAAATATGAATCTCGGGTTGTCACTAACGATGTTCCTTATTTTACTATCTTCAGTGAGTACTGGCCAAAATCTCCTAATCACATCACATATTTTCTTGCAGTCCGCGCTATACGTAAGTGCGCAGTAAGCATATTCTCGCTCTTCTTCTGTCCCTTTTCATCTTCTGAGTTAATCAGAGATCACTTTTTAGAAAAGTAAGGACATCCTCTTCTGCCTCTTATTTCTCCAGTGTCAGACCTAATCTTGAGGTCCCTGTCTTTATACCATTTATTTTGTAGGTTTTCCTGCAGCCTGTCATGTTCTCTGTTGAAATCAATATCACTCATGCAAAGCCTAGGGATACGTAATGTCTGAGTCTCCATAATGTACTTAAATACATGACTAGGGTGTGTACTATTATGGTGCAAAAAATGGTTCTTCCGTGTACTCTTTCTATGTAAGTTTGTGCTCAATCCTTCACCTTGATGTAAAGCAAGGTTAACATCTAGAAAATTGATCTGTTTGGACTAATTGACTTTAAATTCTAGAAAGTTGGTACTCCTATGTAAAATATAATTTGTTACTCACTGACTGATTTCCTCTTGCCATGTGCCTTCATCATCCTTTGATCTGTCTAGTGTCTCCAGTCATCCCACAGTGTTAAGAATGCCTATTCCAGAAATCTTCTTGATATTTATTCGACCTTACCTATGTATGAAAGTGTAACACTTGTCACAGTAGTAGTCAGACACCATTACTGAGTAAGCTAAAATATAATCTACACATAGGTGCTTGGTAAATACTGAGATAGCTGCCCTCTTGGACCATTTTAAGCCCAGCCAATTTCCCTAAAAGAATCAACCTTCTACCCTGTGTCTTTGAGGTAAGTACCTTCATCATTATGCCAGTCCCCGAACCTCAGCATTGTCACCTGAAGCAGAAGAATGTTTTTTCCTTCTTCTGCTAGTTCTGGAACCATTTCTCTGTTGTGCATCCACATTGTGGGCAGCACCTCTTTTAAGAAAAAACTAGACAGGTGTCAGACCATCTCAACAATTCCTTTTAGGAATTTGTATACAACACTATTGCAGCAATAGTACTAATGGAAATGTTTATATAGATGGAAAGGCATGGTCTTCACATACAGTCATAGCAGGGTATAGACTTCACATCTGGGGGTTCCCTGAGAGAAACCACCATTGGAAATGTTTCTCTAGGTAGCAACCTTTCACGTTGGATAGATCCTCAAGATTCCACTGATCATACCTCTCAACTGTCCAGATTTTGTTTCATATTTTTGGTCTGTTCGTCATATTTTTCTATTTTTTTTTTTTTTTGGCAAATCACTGAGGATTGAGGTAAATACATAATGACATACATTTGAATTTCAGTCTTCATATCCTTCAGCAAATGAAAGCTTGCACAAATCCTGTTATTTAATCAACTGTCTAAGTCTATAAGAACAATTTTAAAAATTGGTCCTATTTTTGGGTCTTTGTCTGTCCATTACTTTAGGCTTTGTCCAGATCTCTTGTACTAAGATGTTAAGAGGTATGTCACTGGCAAATGTGTTTCTTTAAATAGCAGAACATATGCTTTGCATCAGATGGTTTCTTGAGCTATACCAGTAATAGAAATTCACTGTAGGCAACAATGCCGAACACGCGGTAGTACCTTAAGCAACACCAGTAAAAGTAATGTTTGTTTAGGTAACAATATTTTGCATTTGGTGGTGTCTTGAGTAATACCAGGAATGGAAATGTTTCTCTAGGTAAAAAGTTATGGTCTTCACATCCAGTCATCCCTTGAGCAATGCCATTCAAGAAAATGCTTCTCTAGGTAGCAGGGGATAGAATTCACATATTTTACTTTGGTTGATGCTGGATTGGCATTCTGCAAGTTTCAAAATCAACAGGTTTCTCCTTCATGTTCTCCAGTCTGATGAGCCAAAACATAAACATATAATCAAGTATCCTAGGAAAGTTTCCTATTTACTGTAGGAATGTATGTTTACTGTGCATAATTACCTCCTTTTCTATTCACATTATTAATTTCAGTGAGATCATAGTTGGCATAATCCTAATTCTTAAGAATGATGTTGTATCAAAACTAGGTTTAACTGGTTAATCTAGACATGGCTTAGCAGTTTTCAGAAGGAGAATGTTGGCTGAGGAAGAGGAATGTTCCCTTTTTCTTTAATGATAAATTGAAAAATATAACCATTACTAATAAATGACAAGTTATGTCAGAATAAGGCATTCAGAGCCTCTCTCTCTCTCTCTCTCTCTCTCTCTGTACATATATATATATATATATATATATATATATATATAACGTATACAGACCCACACACACACATATATATATACATGTGTATACACACACACATACACATATATGTATGTTTATATATATATATATATATATATATATATATATATATATATATATATATATATATATATATATATATATATATATATATATATATATATACATATATATGAAGCCCTACAAATTCTCTCTCTCTCTCTCTCTCTCACTTGTTCTGGACAAGTACTTCAGCGTCAGGGCTTACTAGTCAAACACTGTAGGATTTGGCTAAGACAATTCCCATGTTTTAAAAAAAATTACTTTTCTTCAGTTAATCATAGTGTTCTGTAGCAAGGTGAATATAATCTTTTTACTTTACTAGACTTTGAATTAAGATTAATTATTTGTCACAGGTGAAGTCATCATATCCCCTTGGTTTAATTCCTATTGCAAAGGGTGTTTTGGAGTTGACCTAGAAAATCTGGCAGGCAGACCTTTTGACAACATATGAATATCTCAGCCTGATAACATTTATGGCCATCTCAAAACCAAATAACAAACAGTTGCCATTAGGGGAAAATGTCTTCATTGTCAGTGTACCTTGTTCAGGGTGGCAGGCAGTGGTAATCCTTAATTTCACCTAATTATGAAAAGGATTCAAATGTTTGTTTCCTGATCCACACCATCATGCCTTAAATTGCTTTCTTGTACCTGATACCTGTATCACAGTGGTGATTTGTTTCCAGTGCCTTTATGCCTTTCGTGTGGGTATGTCAGAACTCTGATCAAATAAATGCCTTTCGTATGGCTCTGCTCACATCCATTTTGCCATCACCAAGCTGAATAGCCTGCGAATTTGCAATGACTTTTAATGCCTATTTCTGTTGAGTCATGCACTGCACCATGTACTTTGTTCTAATATGCTTCACAAGACAACCATACTCTCAAGCTACAGAATGTGATCCTTCCCCTCTTTGAATTAAACAATAATTATCAAGCTACCTAAACCATAATGTTCAGGATCCTTCCCCCTGTTAGACACAATCATGAAGATCTTGGACAGAAGTCTGGCTGACAAATTGGTCCCTGCTCTCTCACGATCAAGGCAGTCTTTATGAAGTATAAGAGATCAGTGGTCCAGGCAATCTCCTACCCTGTTACAACATTTTTGATTAATATCTGTAATTCTTTCAATAGTAGAGAATGGAGACCTATTTTTACAATGTTGGATTGTACTGTATTTAAGCCTCAGCTTATTGGATGAACTTGGCCTCTGTTCTAGAACTTTGCTAGTAGTTTGGTTATTAAGTAGTTCTTGGAACCGTCTTTCCTAATTACCTGACACACCAGATAAGAATGCCTCTTGTCTCCTTTTCTGTTTGTACTAGCAAATGAATCAGAGTCTTTACCTTTGCAAGCCTGGTGAAGGGATATAATATTGCATGCATCCATTGTCTGACAAGGGTATTAACTGTATTTAGATGATAATGCACTGGTGGTACAGGAATCAGAATAAACATCAAAGACATATTATACAATGACCCCCTCCCCCATTAATATTCCAAAATGTGCACGCTGATTGGTCAGCATGCATGTTGTAAATCAGAGTTATAGTAATGGAAAAAGGTCCGGTCGCCAGGACTTTTTCCATTAGTATAACTCTTTTTTTACAGCAATCTTCCTATCTCCGTTGCTTTTTTTAAAGCTGTCTCGCTATGTTAAACTCCTTTAACATAGCGAGACAGTTTGTAAAAAGCAATGGAGATCTTGCTTTCTCCGTTGCTTTTGCCCACAGCTCTGATGTACTGTGTAAGCATACACATGCGCAGTACATCAGAACTGCCGCAGAATACCAGACAGCTGCGGAAGGGCAGCAAGGAGGCATTATGCAATGCCATTATTTAAGAAAAGTAATTTTTTTTTTCTTAAATAATGTCATTGTATAATAGCAATAACCCATGCCTGGGTGTGGGTAATGCTGGATTTACCCACGGTTGTCTTGGTTTGGCCACTCAGGCTTCGCCCCCGTGACCAAACCACACTAACCATGGGTAAATCCAGCATTACCCACACCCAGGCGTGGGTTATTGCTATATTATTCACATCGGTGAATGTTTCAGAAATGTA
The DNA here is from genome assembly GCF_019279795.1 of Protopterus annectens. Classification (NCBI taxonomy): domain Eukaryota; kingdom Metazoa; phylum Chordata; order Ceratodontiformes; family Protopteridae; genus Protopterus; species Protopterus annectens. The sequence continues at coordinate 1,218,304,637 of NC_056728.1, read as the reverse complement.
CATAAATGTTGAAAAAGCAGTCTCCACACAGCTTAACTCTTTTTCATTTTCTAGAGTGCTTAATTCTTCCAAAGGCAATCATAACCACAATTATTCTTGTTCCTGTATTAGAAACAATATAAACAGTCTTATTTGTGTTGCTTATGCACTTTAAAAGGAATCAGTAAAAAAGCTTTGTGAGATGTAAAGTATCATTTGTGCATCACTGTGCCTTGGTATACAGCCATTGAAATAGTGGTCCTCTTATTAGTAATTATGTATCAAAGGCATGCTCCATTACAGCCATCCAACCGATCCAATAGTATAATAATAAGACTGTAAGCTAAGACAATATAGTTTCGTATCAGTGGATACTGGATCAATGTGTAGGGTACCTAAGGTAAAATGGTTGACAATTCAAACGAACTAGGATTTATATAAAATTTTGGGTGTTCAACCAAAAATGGTTTATAAAAAATTGCTATAATTTTAAATTTATTCTACATCAAGCTAGCACCTTAACAGAATCGATTCATAAATGTAAAAACTTGGTTAGATATACATGCGGGATATGTAAAAGCTATAGATACGTATTAGATGGAAATTATATATTTACCAATGGATGATAAGCCATATAATTTAAACAATAGGGTAACTTGTGAAACTGTGGATGTTGTTTATATGGATTTATGTGCACACTGTGAGGGATTCTATATAGGCATGATCACTCAGAAGTTTAGTAAGCACATAGAACATCAATATGATATTAAAATTAGAAAAATAATTAATGCATTATAGAGGCATTTGATAGACAAACCTCTACAAAAAAGTTTTATTTTTTACTTTGGAGAAAGTTAAGTTAGACATCGGGGGAGATAATTTTAAGACTGGAGTGGAGGAAAGGGAAGTGCTAAGGCAGTTAAGGTTGCAAGGAAATATACCACCAGGTTTAAATGTTACAGTGAATATAACAATAATTTTAAAGTCTCGGAGACTGAAAAATGAATGCTAAGTATGTTGATATTAAAGTTGTATAAGACTAATTATTTTATGAATGTTTAAATAAATGTTTAGCAGGTTATTTAGGTCAGCTAACTAATCATGTGATTTTATATAAATTATATATTGATGTGTACTATTATTATTTTGAAGCAGTCTGGGATACAGGATAAAAGCACTCATTAAATTTTATTTTTTTTGATCCATCTCTGGTGCTTTTCAAGTATGCTCATAGCATCTTGTCGAGAGCTTTACTGTTTGTTTTTCCAGTGCAGAAAAGATAAAGAAGTACTGAACTGGAGCATTTGTTTGGACAATGTCCATTGTTTCCTAGCAATCACAAGAAAAACTGACCAAAATGGTTCATTGAAGTTCCTTCACTAACTATATTTTTCTTTGCATGTCTTTGCATATAGGAGTTTATCAGTAGATATTGGGCTGTATACATGAACAGCTAATTTCCACACTGGTATCATCTACACATTGTGGTTTTGAATTCATTAAATGGCTCTATATGTAATGCAGAGTTGCCAAACAATTTAAACAGCAGAGCATGAGCATACTAATGAAAGCATAATCAGATGAATTACATATTAATTAACCAATTCAAAATAGTGGAGCCATTTAGGAAGCTATAAAGTAACCATGTAGAGATGGTGCAGTCCTTTGCCATGAACACAAAAAAAAAAAAAAAAAAAAACCTTGGCTGCTCTCACCTCAGACCAAGGGGAAAGCAAGGAAAACCTATAGCAGTGCAAACTAAGGTGAGTGTAGTATTAAGGATATTGGCTACTGGTACATTCCAGAGACCCACAAGGGATATACTAGGGGTGTCACCGGCCTCAGCCTCCAGAATACTACACCAATGTCTTTAATGCTATGCTAGAACATGCAAGGGAGTGCATAAATTTTCCACACACACCAGAGGAGAAAGCAAGAATAATGCAGGAATTTTATGCTGTATCACACTTCCCTGAAGTTTCGGGGGCAATAGATTGCACTCATATAGAAATAAAAGCCCCACCTGGTGAACAGGAAAGAACATACATCAATCAACAGGAAGTGGTTCCACATAATCAACTGCAAGGCTGTCTGTAATGCCCAAGGGATAATCTGCAATGTCTGTGCAGGCAAGCCAGGCAGTTACTATGATTCATACATATGGCACAATTCTCAGCTTTACATAAGATTTGCTAGGAGTGATATTCCACAAGGTCATCTACTGGGTGATGCAGGTTATGCACTAAAATCGTGGTTCATGACTCTAATCAGAAATGCACACACACACATACAGAAGAAGGATACAATGATGCCCAATTTCAAATTAGAAGCATCCTAGAGCATGTGTTTGGCGTGTTGAAGTTATGGTTCCACAGTCTAGACACATCCGGAGGGGACCTGTGATATGAACCAAAGACCTGTACAGAAATTCTCATAATCTGTGCCATAATATCATCATGGGGAAACAGCTGCAACAGGGACAAGGACCAGGAACACATGTTCTTAGACCGCAGTGAGGGACAGCACTTCTAGCACATACAGACTAGGATAATGAGTGAGAACCTCCACCTGCAGAGGTCTGGGCAGATGTAGGCATGCAAAATATGCCCATGCCCTGGTTAAATGGCAAAGGATAACACACACTCTCACTAGCTAAGATTCAAAGGTTAGTGCGTACACTCAGCAGCTAGGAGGCAAATGATAGCACACACACTCACCAGTGAAGGAATACACATAACAACCTAAGCACATACAAATATTAAAAGTGATGCCATCCGATGTCCACAAACTTAACTTACCCATGCAATGTCTGTGTATGGATAGCATCATACAGAGACAGTCTAGCCTCAAAGCACAGAATAACTACAGTAATGTCAAGGTAAATGTGGAACTGTATTACATGAGCAAATGTGTAAGAAGATAAACGCCTGCATACTGTTAGTCATGAATGTCCTTAATCAAAACCTGTGTGAGGTGTCCACCAATAGCATTCTTGACTTACAGGAATGAGATCTGCAATACTCAGGTATGCACTGTAGACAATAACCAGTATCACACCAATCATTTACCCACTATACACAAAACAGTCAACATGACAATTATATCAACAATTTTTGCAAGTGGAGAAATAAGCAGGAATGCATTATTACTTTGTTTGAATGCATGACTTACAATACTAACTGAAAACAAGCCTTCCAAAATGCGTATTTAGAAAAACATCCAAAATCCTGTTATGCAATAAATATCCATATAATCAACATAGTAAGAAAGACTCTTAGCTATCCATTCGGTGCATCAGACATATAAGCAACCCTAAGTCAAACCCAAATGAACAAAGGACATGGCACCGTCATCATTATTTGCACGGGGTTGGTTGGGTGGGCAGTAGGCCAAGGATGATACTAAAACGATGAGTGTGTATGAATAAGAAACACAGAACACTCAGGAAAGTAGGAAATATCTCAAGGACACTGCTATCTCAATCAACATTAAGGTTTTCTTATCTTCCATGAATGTGGGTAGGTAGGGGTAGTTTTTGTAAAATGTGCATGTGTCTGCATGAGCACAATCAAGATTTGTGGTAGCACTACATCCTGCTTTGGTAGACAAGTGTGAGCCATGCATGGTAGAGTTGTCAGTTCAGGTCATCACTCCTGACCATGCACACTGCCTCTACCAGGAATTGCACTGCCACTTCCACCTCCCAAGCTTGAAGTGAGCATGCTGCCTGAATGTGATTGATGTTTGCTGGATGAGCTCTCTTTACATCTACATCCAGAACCATGAACCATGGACTACCATGTCTGGGTGTGGACACCTGAAACACTGATGGAGCAGTGGAAGTAGTTCCACTACTGGAGTGGGATCTGGCACGGCCAAGTCAGCTAATACCAGAGGATGTTGTGGCTCTACAGATATGTGGATGCTAGCCTACCCCCATCAGACATTCCATCATAGACATTGCCCAATCCAGTGTGTCACACATCCTATCAAATGAGTAACTCACATAGTTGAGGCAGTCATGTATGTCAGAATGCGCCACATTTAGAACTCACACAATCTCATATGAGACCCTGAAGGAACGTGTCTGTGCCTGCATGATGGTCCTATACATATGTCTGGTGGGACATGACACAACAGCATCAGGTCAAGGGTGGACATTAGGCCTCCTCTAAGTACATCTAGCAACTTTCCTGTGTGGTAACACACCCTCATGATGGCTGTGGGCAGACTCAATCAGATCTGCAACTGGAGTAATCACACTGCCCCAATCAACCCTGTCACCATCATCCTGTCCTATATCTGAGGCCTGAGTGGAATAGGTATGCATAGGCATAGTAACTGTGTCTAAAATAAGGCCGGTGGATGTGCGAGCCACAAACTCAGTATCAGACTGAACCTCTGCACCCCCTGAATGTACATCTATATAACCCCCATCATCATCAGCGGCTACCGATAGTCTGAAATCAGGGGCAAGAGTTCTACACTGCCACTGTTGAGATCACCTGTGATAATAATCCATGAACACAAGAAGGTGAGATCACCTGTGATAATAATCCATGAACATGAGAAGGAGAGATCACCTGTGATAATAATCCATGAACACGAGAAGGTGAGATCATCTGTGATAATAATCCATGAACACGAGAAGGTGAGATCACCTGTGATAATAATCCATGAACACGAGAAGGAGAGATCACCTGTGATAATAATCCATGAACATGAGAAGGAGAGATCACCTGTGATAATAATCCATGAACACAAGAAGGTGAGATCACCTGTGATAATAATCCATGAACACGAGAAGGTGAGATCATCTGTGATAATAATCCATGAACACGAGAAGGTGAGATGACCTGTGATAATAATCCATGAACACAAGAAGGTGAGATCACCTGTGATAATAATCCATGAACACAAGAAGGTGAGAAATAAGGAGAGGAAGTGATCCAGACTGCATTCGACACATTCATGGTAAACACTTACAGGTGTTAAAGGAATGCAATACATTTACTCTCTCCTCAGACTTACATCTAAACAATAGTTATTAGTAATCAAAGAAAGCTTGTGCTTACCATCTGTAGGCAGTCTTTAAAATAGTAATCCTGATGTCCTTGGAAAAATGTAAAGGCAGTGGAAAGAAGGCTAATAAGCATCACAATGCAAATGCACAAGGACAAGAGAACAATGCTCTGCCTACCCTCCCCTTAAGAAATATCGCAGAATTAATGAGCCTGACCCCCGCACACACACACACACACACACACACACACACACACACACACACACACACACACACACACACACACACACACACACACACACACACACTCACACATACTCACAGAATCTCTTTTGGACTCTTTTCTTTTCTAAGGTACATGTCTTGATATTTTCAGGTGTAGAAACAGTGACACATAAAGATGTCTAGAATGGCATTAAATGCATTATATATAGCATACCTGGAATTTCTTCTTTGGAAACAATTGACCTGTTGTCCATATGAGCACCAACATCACGCTCTGACAGTGGACAGGAAATGCTCATTTTCAGTGAGTGGTGGTTCCATAGCAGGACTCCCCCCCCCCTGTAGCCATCTGTTCTCATGCTTCCACAACTGAACTCATGTGTACTGCTGCAATCATATCTGTGCCATGGTGCCACACCTGATTACAGTTGTTGGCATGGCTGCCCACTGCATTTATGTCAGTGACCACCTACTGCCATATGTTTTTTGCTGGCAGATATAGCACCTCTGTCTGTGTCAAGCAGGAAGGATCCATGCCAGGATAAGGATTCAGTGATGATCTTGTTCTCTGCATCACTGAATAGTGGCTTGCAAGGAACATACGTTCTGGTGCCATAATCCTGTATGACAATAAACATAAAAAAAAACACATTTGTAGAACATACACAGAGCATTCTCATCAAACAAAATCAGTGCATCCATCCTCAACACAAAACAATTGAACACACAATGCTCATTTCAGGAACCATACAAGCTAAGGGAGACCCTCCTCCTCCAAATAAAAGAAACATTAACACGTTGGCATTACATACACTCTGTTAATAATTCTGTAATGATGACAGCAGATGTGTAAATAACTGCTGGATATCAGGATTATCAATAGCTAGGCAAAATTCAAAGTCCAACTGCCCAGACAATTTCCATTGGTCCCTCTATTGTTGTGGAGGTCACCACAAGACCACTGAGAAGCCTAATACTTCCTTCAGCTACACATGCACAACTTGCTTGAAGTTGATAATAAACACAATATTGTTAAATGCAGTAAGTGGTGAAATTCCAAGAGCAAATGATAACAAAATACAGTGAAGTAACCATACTAACATGGAAAGGACAACAAGAGCGGGCATATGTGCAGTAAACTAACAATGATTTTTTTTAAATTGCATACATATCAGAATATTTTTTTCTATTGCATATTGAAATGCATTAAAATATGAACATGTAAGCAGCTTATGAAGAGGATAAATAGACCTTATGAAATAGTGCAGTAATTTGTAGAACAATGTCCTCCAAGTAACTAACAGTAATATTTTGACTCTGTCCAGTCTCCCCTCCATCTACTTCCATAGTTTCACTATAATCTTTATATAGTGTAGATTAAGTAAAAAAAAATCACTTGGTGTAGGGGCATACCTTTCAACTGTCCAGAGTTTCAGAGAATGTCTAGATTTTTTTGCCTTTTATTTTTGGTGTGTTCCTCACAAAATTTATAATTTTCTGGATTTTGTGGCAAAACATCAGGATTGAATTCAGTAAATAATGACAGATATTTGAGTTTCAGAATTTGTATCCTTCAGAAAATGTGTGGTAACACAGGACGTTTTATTCTATCAACTTTATAAGTTTATGAGACCAATATTTAAAATCTGTCCCTATTTTTGGGGCTTTGTCACCCCATTATTTTCAGCTTTGTTTAGAGTTTTTTTGGGCTAAAAGAGTGAGAGGTATGTAAAGATAGTGTAAGTAGCAACCCGATCGCATATGCATACCCTAGGACTGCAGGGAGGAGCAACAATTATTAGCTGCCAATAACTTGCAAATGTTACTGATTGTTCTGAATAAAACAACAATATTGAGCAGACTCTTCTCTCTGAAGGGTGTGTATCATGCAGAGTACATTTAAAATAAAATGTATAAGCACCTTGACAACTAAGAGAACAATCTTAACAACACTGATATTCTTGTACTAAGGGCACACTGTCCATCATTTGCTTAGAATTTGTCTGAAATGCTGATCAGCTATATTACACATTGAAACAAAGATGCAAATAAATGGCCATGACATTGCATTTCTATAGTTAAGGTGACAGGAAGGGAAGATGCTCATAAACTAAAGAGAAGTAGCTCGCAGTATTGGCAACCTGACATTAAAGTGGTGTGGGATTATTATTAAAGTATGTGTCTATATTACATCCATCTGGACATGTTCAAGCAAATGAGAAAGAAACATTTTCTGATCCTGTGTTGCTGACAAACATGGATAAAATGTACAACAAAGTATGTGTTGTTACTGCACTGAATTAAAGGGTCAAATCTGGATAGTGTGCTGCCTGACAAGGTTAATGCATGTGATTAGGTTGTAACCCACACACAAATTTAGAAAACTTCACAATTCTGGATTTTCATTATTATTTCCTGATATTTGTTACTACTGACAATTTTTCTTTTTCCATTTTTCTGTTCCTCATTTACGAGCTTTTTGGCAAAGTACACTTTGGTCTAGCAACATTTTGAAGCAGAGAACGTACAAACTGAGAAATTTTGATCAGTTCCCCTATCTCCCCCAGCTCTCCCACTTACTGTTCTTTTCTTGACTTTCCCACACTGCCAGGGTTCATTTAGTAAGTGCTTGCTCCACTAACATAGAGTCAACCTTCCTTGCTCTCCACTTCTTTTTTAGGTGGTAAAGTACATCCTTCCCCTGGACTACCTTCATCCAGGACTTCACATCCACTCTTCAGGAACTCCCAGCTAAATACCAACCACATAATTTGCGTGGATGTTACCTATCAGTCCCTGACACCTTATAAGAAGGTAAATAAACTCATATATGTGCTCTCTGCCTGAATGTTAAACTGTTAAAAATGACTCCCCTTGAACAAAGAGCTAAGCACCACCAGGACCAAACAACCTGCCTCTTGCTTCTTTCCCCCCTTCTCCTACTCTACTTATAACACTCCTTAGCTTCACCACTTTCTTCTAATCTTCTTTTATTTCCATAACAATACTGACCTTGCCAGCCTGCCTAGACTCTGTCTATACTATTCATTTAAAGCCTTACCTACCTCGGGACATACCTGAGCTCTTTCCCACATTGTTTTTTGTGTAAACTCCTTACAACAAGCTGAGTCCCACTCCATTCACCCTGCGGGCTCGCTCCCCTACCCTACACCCAATTCCCACACACCCCCAGTGCCCCTAAACTTATACTTCTTGACCACACCCTCCTCTCCAACCAGAAAATCACATACTCCCACCTTTAGAGACAATTAGCACCACACCTTATTACTGCACCTAATCAAGTACAGCTCTAACTACTTAGTACTTTTTCCTCCTAGCCTTACCAGTCAAACCTTGTCTATTCCAGCTTTGACCTCTCCTAGCCATCTTTAATATCCTGCAACCAACTGCTCTCACCATGTCTACCACAACTATCTCAATACTAGTGAAACTACTACTTACTGCCACACTAATATCTTTTATAACCTCAGTCTATCACTTAACCTCCTTTGAACACCTACATTACTCTCAGTTCCACTACCCAACTAAAAAACATCTTCACATATACTCATCTCTCTGAATAATGTAAATATAATATCTACACCTAGCTATCTACTTGCAAAGTTCCACAGACTATCCCACATTAAATACTATAATACCTCAACCAAGAAATATCAGTTTCTAATAATTAATCTACATTATGCACTGTACATTCTAAAAAATCCATCCTTACAAAATGGTGATATCCAGCCTAACCCAGGCCCTGCAAATGTCCTACCTACTGATCTTTATACCTCCAATCCCTCTATCCCACTTAGCCCCATTAAACTCCCCAACTCTCTCCTGATAGCACATCTCAATATCCAAAGTATTAACAATAAAGTTCCTCATCTCCATTCTCTCTTAGACATATACTCTTTTGACATTCTATGTTTAACAGAAACTTGGTTAAAACCACAGACCCAAGATAATGACATTATCCCACCAGGATATAATATATTGAGACATGACCATACAAAAAGAAAGGGGGGGGGTAGCAATTCTTTTCAAAGAAGGGCTACAAGTTACTACCTCACCTTATACCCCACTTAGGACAATAATGCATAAATCCTTATTTCCAAGATTCAGCTTAATTTGAATAAATCCATTAATATCTTATGCATTTATCTACCTCCTGGAAATAATATTAGCACCTTAGAGGATATTCTTAGCTGGGTCACAGCAACCTTCCCACAAGAAACTTTAGTCCTAGGTGATGTCAATATATATTGGAAGTGCATCAATACTGAGCACCCTACTTCTCATATTAACCTTCATGGCTTCTCTCAGATCATCACCTCCCCAACTAGAATTAACAAACCAAACGAAAAAGAGAGCACCTTAGATTTGATTCTCATTAATAATCACCACCAAACTTACAAAGTAGGTATCTTCCCTGATGATGTAAGTGACCATTGCTTAACCTATCTAATTAGGCAAAAAATAGATATTTCCCTCCCAACATCATATAGGACTTTATGTTCCAACAAGCATTTTAACTAAGAACTATTTCTGAGCAAACTTAGTGCCTGTAATTGAACTTGTCAAAAAAAACTCCCATTAGAAGGGGCTGTCCAATACTTTAACTTTAAATTCTTAACTATCCTAGACCAACATGCACCTATACGTAATAAAAGAATTAGGTCAAAACCAACCCCATGGCTCACCAAAGATACCAGGCAAAAAATCCTACGTAGAAATAAAGCCTGGACTAGGTGGAGAACTACCAAAAGCTCATCTGCTCAACAGACATTTAGACAAATAAGAAATGCAACTAAAAAAAACATACTCTTAGACAAAAAAACTTTTACTACAAAATACAGCAAACACACCAAAATAACCCTCAAAGATTCTGGGCAAGTATCAATAGACTCTTATACCCAGGACACTCCAGTACACCAACACCAATAGGAGCTAACCATGAGACTCCCATCCAAACTGCTAATGACTTTAACTCCTTCTTCACAGATGCCATCCAAACTCTAGCCAGTCAGCTATCTCCTGACACCTCTAGCATTCCTAGCCCTATAACTAGCACTCTTCCTACCTTCCTATTACAACCTATATCTACTAACTTTATTTTCAAACTCCTAGCAAAATTGAAGCCTTGTACCCCTTCTGCTGACCAAACCCAGCTGAATATCTGCAAAAGCAGTAGCTTATCCTGTATCCATCCTGATAAACAGAACCATTAAAGAAGGATATATCCCTACCAGCTGGAAAATCTCACACATTATTCCCCTACACAAAGTTCTAACTATAGACCCATAGCCCTTCTATCCCCCTTAGCAACAATAATGGAAAAATGCATTCACCTTCAGCTAATAGGCCATCTAACTCAACACAGCTTACTAGCTAAGGGCCAACATGGCTTTAAGCCATTCCATAGTACCACCACTGCCCTCCTATCCTTTACAGACACCATTAATAGAAACCGCAATAACAATGTACTCTCTTCAGCACTATATGTTGATCTCTCAAAGGCTTTTGATATGGTAAACCACACATTGCTTATCAATATTCTCAAATCACTTTCCCTGGATACCTGAGCAATAGGCAACAAGCAGTGTGCTGGCAAAATAATCTATCATCCCACCTGCCAGTCGCACTGGGAGTTCCCCAGGGCTCCATTCTAGGTCCTCTCTTATTTTCAGTTTTTATTAATGATCTCTACTTGGCTATTCCCAATGCAACTTGTATATAATATGCAGATGACTCTACATTAATCTGCACAGATATTCTGCTTCTGAACTGCAATGCCAAACCCAGAAAGTATTTAGTATAGTTGAGACATGGTTCTTATAGCGTTGCCTCCTATTGAATCCCAAAAAAAACAAAGCTCCTGCTCTTTACTCCTACTTGTAGGTCCACACCAATATATATCTCAGTAATTTCTAACAATGATACCGTCATAAACTCAGACTCTACCACTAAACTCCTTGGTATTACAATAGACAGCAACCTTAACTTCGACACCCACATTGACAACACTATAAAATCAGTTAACAGAAAAACGGGCTGCCTGTACAGAGTCAAACCCTTCCTTACTCCAATAGCAAGAACTACCATTGCCCACTCCCATCTAATCTCTACTCTACTCTACTCTATGTCTCACCAATATACACTAACCTATCAAAAAGAATCTTCTCAAACTTGCTACCTCTTATCATAATATTGCCAGATTTGCCACTGGTAAACCCTTCAGAACCCATCACTGTCAGAATCTCAAACAACTAGGATGGCTTGAACTTCAAAACCAGCTTCAACTCAACCAAATTGCAATTGCCCATAAGATCCTTTACCAGCCAAACAATACTCCGATACTCTCAGACCTCATAACCCCCCCTACAAAAATCTTAATGCCTTGCGTTCATCAAATAAACTCCTAGTTAACATCAACAAGTCTCACAGCATGGCAGGGGACTCTCTATTCTCAAACACAACTGGGAAAAACTGGAACCTTCTACCGATTGAACTTACTTCCCTTTCTTCCTCACCACTCTTCAAACAAAAATGTAAAACCTTCCTCAAAACACACTGGCTGTGCCCTTGTACCAACCCTGACTAACCTATCATTAATGCTTCTAATATCTGTTCTAGCTGTTCTCTCACCACTAAATTAATCTTCTGTAGTGCAATGGAAAGCATCTAGTAAGAACCTGGATACTATTTTTTAGCCACTAGCATATGTATATTATCTTGCTCTAACTTTGTATATAGTTTTATGATATTTACTCTTAAATGCATAAAATATCTTCTATGTCTACTTCTTGTTTTTTTTGTAACAATACTTCTTGTCTGTTTGTATCTGTCTTGGAGCTTTTTTTCCCTGGGCCTCTACTGAAAATGGACATATATCCAGCTAGACTAGCCCGGTCAACAAATGTAAAATAAATAAAATAAATTAATTTGACATGCTATCAGTAGTGCATTTTAGAGTGGCACATATGTGGATTGGTAGAACACTCTGAACAGTAGTAAGAGAATAAATTCTGCATTGTTGTCGCACAAAGTTTCATGTTTAAAGAAATGGGAAGGAGGATGCAGAAATGTCTGTAGGTTTTTTTTTTTTTTTTGTGGATTCTAAATTGTTATATATGCATTTTCTTTTCCTGTGTAATTTCAGCACTGCTTCGCAGAGCACAAACTGTGCTCACACTTGAAGGAAAGAGTGAACAATTTAATTTCTGTAATCTTCATTAGTGAAAACAGATTTGTTACTACTGTGTGGTATTACTAATGAATGAATGATGTACACAAGATACATGCCTCTTTCTGGGGCAGAAGTTGTAAATACCCTGAATTTAGACCCATAACAAACTTTCACTGGGGTTCAAATCTGCCCTGTGTGAAGGGAATGTGGATTTATCAGAATTTAATTTTTTTTTTCTGTTTCTTGCCTTGTGTGCTTTCCTGCTGCCAAGCAGCACACAATCAAGCTTACCTGCTTAAGAAAAAAGATAATTTTTTTATTTGTGCATCCTTCTGTAGTGCCAATAGTCTTTGCAGTGTGTCTATATTATAAAGTCGTGAATACCTAAAGCTCGACACCTAAACAGCAAAAGCTGTAAACATCAAACGTCCACTTCCACTAATTCTTTCGTAGGGAAAGAATTTGCTTGGCTGGAGAAAAAAAAATTCAAACCCTAATCGACTGGGAGTTTCACCACCCACAACTCCCATGTGGGGGGCTGTGTCCCCCACACTCCCCCCTAGCTAAATATACCAACTCTGAGATTGCAGTTCAATGGAGAAAGGGGTAGATTCCCAATAATGGCCAAATTCTTTCCCTATGAAAGAATTTGCTGAAGTGGCCATTCGATATTTATAGCTTTTGCTGTTTAGGTGTCGATCTTTAGGTATTTGATTACCTAAAGTTTTGATCACCTAATATAGACCCTTTGCAGCAATACACTGATGTCAGCACTCTGGACAGTACTGACTGGTGAACATCAGCTTGTGGTATAGCCATCTCTGTGGTATAGCCATCTCTGTGGCATAAGCTGTTAAGTACACTAACTTTAAAATAAAATGCAAGTGTTACAAGGTTCAAATTCCAACAGCAGTTGTTTCTACAAATGGTATCAGAATGCAATTTCTAACAAAATTTTGACTAGGAAGATAACACTACATACAAAAGGCTACCATAATTATGTTTATTGCAAGAAATGTCTTATTAATGCTTTCAGAAATACATTTTTCTAAGTAGCATATCTCACTAATGATTTAGTTATAAACACAGTTGAATGTGCATGTAATTGTTTAAGCAGGATACTTATGATACATCCATCGTCAACCCCTTTTCCCATTTGCACATGGGGTCGGGGTGTCACTTCCGCAGCATCAATCATCTTGAGCCAAGGTTTACACCACCGGGTGGCATGGCTTGCAGCAGTAGTTCATTTGCACCACACACACACACACACACACACACACACACACACACACACACACACACACACACACACACACACACACACACACACACACACACACACACACACACACACACACACTCTCACCTATGGCCAAATTAGAGTGTCCAATCCACCTACTGCATGTCTTTGGAATGTGGGAGGAAACTGGAGCACCAGGAGGAAACCCAAGTAACCACAGGGAGGAAATGCAGATAGCACACGCAAGGCACCCCAGCTAAGAATTGAACTAGAGAACCTCTTGCTGGGAGGTAACAATGCTACCCACTACACCACCACAGCCACCCTTAGTATTTTAAGCAGGATATTTATGATAATGAATTAAAAATACATTTGCATATGATGGGCAGATTACTTAAGTCATAATAATCTTTTCTCCTCACATAGCCCAACTATGTGTTTAGAACAGTATGTGTAGTGATGTATGTATGTATCATACCCAACCTGTGTTAATCAGCTTATGAAAGCCTGTCCATCTGACATGCATTTACAAACAGTAATGCTGCATTTTTCATGGGAATACATTTCAAAGGACTTCCTAAAGTCACACACATATACGCCTATCTGAAGTATATCTCCATTCATATTGAATTGAGTTTATCTGTAATGAAGATGGTTACAAGGAAGTTCTCCTATAGTACTGACAAATTGTAATCTTATTTGAAACTTTTGCATTTTTCCTTCCTTAGGTTTGAATCTTACATTAGTCAACTAACTTTGTAGTGTGCAATTCCAGAAAGTTATCTGCCAAGTCATCCTATTTACCCCCCAAAACACCAAGGATAACAAGCCAAGCCATTCAACATGTCAGTATTGACCATCTGAAAAAGTGTGAATAGTTTGATCATCACACATGTCAACTCTCACTGCCATGTTTCATACCTTCATTGCCGTTTGATAAACTACCTTCCTTTTAGTTTGCAAATGCTTCTGTGTGTTTGCTATCATACAAATGCATTTGGCATGGTGCTGGGTATACACTGGCTGTTAAACATGGGAATGGGATTTGGCACCAATTCAGATTTAGAGTTGCTGCTTGACTTCTACAGGCATGTCTGGTGTGACAGATGATGCTAAATTTAGAGCACAGAAGTGGGGTGTTGAGGAGTCCAGGATTTCTGTGGCACTTCTTATGAAGTGCTACAGCCGTAGGCTGCTGCAGGGGGACTATACTGAGTTTCAGTGTTAGACTGAGGCTTGTAACAGATTAGCCAAGCCAGTTTCCAGTGCAATATCCCAGTCTGCATCTTACATGAACTCAGGCAAGAACTTGTAGCACTATTAGGCATCCTGTTCAACCAAAGCCTGAGTATCAACTTCATCAAAGCTGAGTAGAGGACAACCACTATCATCCCTTTGCACAAAGGTGGAGCGTCCACCAGTGAAGGAAATTATAGACCCATCGGCCTAATTATCCTGATCTGCAAGGCCAAGGAATAGATTATCATGGACCTCATTGACAAGGACATTGGCAACCTCCAAACACTTGATCCCACACAGTTTGGTTTCATCAAGGGGAGGTCATGCCCACTAAATTTTGTTGAATTCTTTGAGACAGTCACCAAAGCCATGGATGAGGGAAGGTGGTGCACACTGCCTATCTTGACCTGGCCAAAGCCTTCTATACTATTTCCCACTCGGGTATAACAGATACACTCTCTCAACTAGGCATCAGTCCATATGTTACCAGATGAGTAGCAAACTGGTTCACTGATAGAACCCACCTAGTCAAAATAGGGGAAGCTACTTCAAGCAGTAGACCAGTAACGAGTGGTGTACCCCAGGAATCAGTCTTGGGGCCTCCGTTGTTTGGGATATACTTTTCTGAGGTGCAGGCCAAAACCAGTGGGTTATGGCTGACCAAGTTTGCAGATGACTGCAAGCTGGGCACTGTCATAAATTCCCCTAGTGATGTGGACATCCTCCAAGAGGGTCTCACCCAAACAAATGACTGGTGCCAGAAACATGGCCTCAAACTGAATGCCAAAAATGCATCATCATCCCATTAGGGGAGAGTGATGTCCCCACAAATTATCACATTAATAATAAGGTCCTAAGCATGCAATCAGTCACGAGGGACTTGGACACCAAGGTTGATATCAAACTGACTTTGGACCACCATATTGCCTCCGCTGCACAGAAAGCCTCCATATGGCCCACCTCATTAGTAATGGTATCTCATCCAGGGACAGGGAGATCCTAACATCCATGTATTCTTCCCTTATAATACCTATTATTGAGTACAGTGCCCCATTCGGCATGAACCTCACAAAGCACATGCATCAGCTGGAAAGACCACCAAGGTTCCTCACCAGGAGAATCCAGGACCTCAAAACATCTACCCTACACAGATAGGCTAAAAGTCCTGTCCTTCTACTCAGTCTTTTACAGACACCTCAGAGGTGACCTCTGTCTGGCATACAAAGCAATCTCAGACCCCGCCCTGATGGGACTGCTGCATATCCGCAAGTCAAGCTCCACTGGTGTGACCTGCACATGCAACCTCAACCTGGTCTGCGACATCAATAGGACTTGTTGGCAGGACAGATTTGTGTGCCAGAGTCTCCCCTGTCTGTAGAAATAGATTCCCTCTCCATGTCAAGTAGAGTACCTCATTACCCCTTTTTAAGCGCAACCTGGATAAGTAGATGGGGAACAGAAAATACACCCCTGGGATTCCACCTGTGTGCCTTTTTAGACAGGGGCATTGGGTGCTGCCTTGTCGGAACATGGGCTAAATTCTTGGCTAGGCTTGTAAGAGCCTCAGGGCCAATAGCCTAGTAACCTCCTATGATTCTATGAACTGGTATTCCATGCACTGGAGAGAATTGTTGTCACCACTACAGTGACCTGAAAAAGCACAAAAAGGACCTGCTTAGCTGATGAGAGGATGAGTTTAGAACTACTGACAACCTTCAATTGTGTAAATATATGGAGCCATCAGCATTTATTTATTTATTTTGCTTATTTCAATTTGCTGACCTGGGAAGTCCACTGGGCCTAAAAAGAGTCCCTTTTCAGTGGATACCCAGGGAAAAAAACTCCAGTAACTATGACAAACATATTAGCACATACACATACAAAGCAAAGTCATACAACTTTATGCAGCATTCTACAGTAAAAAAATCCACATTGTACAATAATAATAATAAAATCTAGCAACTGTACAGTCTAAGAGTCACTAACAATGAATTGCAATTGAAATTTTACATTCCACAATGATAGTAATAAAAATCTAGCAAAAGAACAGTCTAAGGGTCATTAACAGTGAATTACAATTGAGGAAGAGATAATGTTGTAAATAAACTATTAACAAAATTTGAGGTTAAGGAGGAGAAGGAGGGCAAATTATGTGAGTGCAGAGATGATACACAGAGCTGGAAGGTGGATTTTGGTATAGGAGGGTCCTATGTGGAGAAAGAGCATGGACATTCCCACTTTGAAGACAGGTAGGAATGCCCTTGCTCCTTTCCCACATAGGACCCATTAATTGATTTAAAATGCAGGACACAGCCAAGACTTGATTTAATATGCTTTCATGTGTCTTTTTCTCTTCTCCTCTGTTGTACAACTGGTGCACACCAAGAGAGGGTAACTTTCCTCAAAGACTCACAGGGGTACATATGCATCAAGTCTTACTGTAAGCCTAGTAACTATTGTAATTGGATGCAACATGGCAATACTGTGATAAATAATGTTATTTATGATATCATAGGAGTGCAACTGATTAATGGTACAACAGACCTTCCCACCATACCTGGATGTGACAAAGGTGCATTGACTGGATAATTATAACTATGTATTTTCTGAAATTATATACTCATGTAGTATGCCATGGATCTAATTGTCTCTCTTTTTTGTCTTATCCCACCCCTTCCTTCTCATTATTTTTTTTGGGGGAGGTATTTTATATGGCTTAAAATATTCGGTTGTTCATTTCTGCTTACAAAAACTGACATGCAGCACAGAGGGGTAGACCGACCATTGCAGGCTGGCCCATTATCCTTCCACAGGGTGCAGCACTGACACCCATCACTTCAGGGTCCCAAGCTGTCAGCACTGCCTCCACAACCCCTGTCCTACCTACCCCATCTGTATCAGATAGCTCTGTCCCAGCAGCTGGTACACTGGTACCCTCTGGGAGTAGTAGTACTAGTAGAGGTGGTGATTTTGTCACCCTGCAAGAGCTGACAGTGCTGGTGAAGGTATAATGGAAAGAGACCTTGGTGCCCAAATGGGCCACGTAGAAAAAGTGCTTCATCATATTGCAAGATGATGCCACATTGAGCACTGACACAGGAAACTGATACAGGAGATGCTGATGGCAGTTCTGAGGGTGAGGATCAGATTTTCACTGTTCTCAGGCTTGACATGTGTGTGCTTCTATGTGCCCTACCTATTCCCAATTATGGTGTTCCCCAACCTTATGTGTCCATCACCATCCTTGTCTGTTTTGTTTGTCTAGTATATCTGTGTCTGCTTCCTTACCTAACCTTTCTACCTAACTGTCACATTTCTATCCCCTTTCCCAAGCATTCCTCTCTCTTTGAAAGTAAAAAGAAGTAAAAATGGGCACCTATCCCTCAAAATAATGACCCATACATAGCTCTCCGCATCACCTATGTGTCTTTTTAACACACTTGATTTGGTACAATTAGCACTACAACATTATTCTGTTGTTGTCATCTACCCTTGGTGTGATGACAGTCCAAATTCAGCAAATTCTGCCTGCACTTTTACATTTATGTTGTGAAGAAGTGGGTAGCTATGGTTCTCTCCACTACCTTTGTGCAAATACCTGCATTATTTCCCCCATGTCCTCCCCTGTTCTTGCTTCCTCATTTTACCACGTTCCTGTCAACCCCATTTTCACACATTTAACATGGTCAAAAATTAGAATCACATAAAACACATATGGCCAAAAATGGCACAAAAAGAAGACTTCACTTTTCTCCCTCAACATTTGTGCAGACACTGGCATTGTACACCAGTTCTGTGTAAAAGTGAATGGCTGTTCATGTGCTATGGCAAAACCTGCTCAGTTGTTACCATCACACACAGTAGTCCAGTTATCCTCAATAAAGATGCTTAAGCATGCTATGCTAATGGAATAAAGACTAAAGACAGAGTAAAGGAAATCATTGGCAATAGTTACTCTAACCGTTCTTTGACTACTGGATGTTCTTTGCACTGTGGTAGAATTGTATATGGAACTGTATGTGTGTGTGTGTTTGTGTGTGTGTGCGTGTGTGTGTGTGTGTGTGTGTGTGTGTGTGTGTGTGTGTGTGTGTGTGTGTGTGCGTGCGTGTGTGTGTGTGTGTGTGTGTGTGTGTGTGTGTGTGTATGTGCACGCACACGCACATCTGTGTGCGTGTGTGTGTGTGTGTGTGTGTGTGTGTGTGTGTGTGTGTGTGTGTGCGCATGTGGTGTGTTTATGTGTAGGTAGTAATTTATTCAAAAGGCAGGTACTATGGGTAAGATGCACAGGAAGGCACTATGATTCATGGAGAGAGAGCGTTACGAAAATGGTCTAAAGTGTTAGAACAAAAATGTAGCAATGCAAGTGGAGTCTATGTGTAGTCATAGTTTGGGTGTGGTTATAGGAAACCCATACTCTGGAGAGCAGTGCAAATTGCTTTTATGCTCTTGAGGCCAGGTTGCATTTAGTGTATTTATTATTGAATCAGATTTGTATGCACTTTTCTTTACACTGTTAATTACCAATGGTGTGACAAACAAACTCACCTCTCTAGAAGTCATCAGACCTATTTGGGGCAGGGTGGAACACTCAAAAATTATAACTCCATCCTTCACATATCCAGGAGGTAGGCTGGTTTACAGTGGTGAGATTCAAACTACATTAGTACAGGTGGGTAATTTCATATTGGTGGCAGTGACCCATCTGTTTCATTTGGATGGCAGTGGTGGGATTCATATGTTTCTGGTAGAAACTTGGTGCTTCTGGTAGTAGCCTGGTCCTACACACTAATCTAGTATGCAAGAAGTTGTTGTTGTTGTTTGTCTTTCTGGCTTTTCCTGGTCAGGGGTCGCCACAGCGGAACTCCGGCCCGCTAATGATTTGCAGTAGATATTTATGGTGCTGAGTTGCCAGCCCAATGCCCAACCTTCAGCGAAGGCATGCCCATTCACGCATGTCTTTCAGAGGCCACTCAACCACGGGGAGGACATGCAGACTCCACACAGAAGGCACTTCAGCCGAGAATCGAATAGGAGAACCTGTTGCTGTGAGGCAGCAATGCTACTGCTGTACCACCGCGGCTTCTAGTATGCAAGAAAAATCTATGAAATTCCAAAACTTCCTGAACTTCAATTTATTTGTTATATATTATGCACTCCTGCATTCCAAGTGTTCACTTGTTTCTCATTTGGACATTGAAATCTGTGATATATGATTCAGAAGTATACAGCCCTACCACATTTTGTAGATTTTTTGGACTCTACAGTTTTCAGTAGAAGCGCCCATTTATGTCAGTGCAGATATGTTGCTGCTATGCTGCAACAGCAGTTGGAGCTTTAAGGGAGGACCATGACACAATACTTATCTTCTAAGTCCACAAGCACAGTATAAGCAGTAGGGCAGACCAAGGTTGAAAAATAAATCTCACATGCAGCACTGGAATAAAATCAAATGGTTATTCACAAAACAGGAGCAATCAGCTAAGCACTTTCACCCCAGAGGGCTTCTTCAGACCATTTGCAGATGGAAATAATCAAGGCTGAATTTATACTTCCTGGAGAGCAACCAGTTAGTTAATTAGCACAGGATTTAAAGCGGTACTACCAAACGCCACAGCAATATAACATCAACTAAAATATATGAAAGACAAAAACAATGACATAAAAATAGAAAATAATAATAATTAAAAAATAAAACAATCATATAAAATCTAATATACACATAAAACCATTCATTATTAGTCATTTACTTCACTTTTAAATCTCTAGACTTATGTATTGGTCTTAAGGAGACCTTGTCATTTAACCCGGGCCAGCGATCTGCCCTGAGTCTAATAATCCACCTGGTGTCTTGTCCTTCTGTGTAATTCCTAATATCCCCACCTCATGGATTAGGAAAGATCACCTCAGTAGCCATAAACTTGAAAGTATGATGCACATCAGTGCTCATTACATGCTTCGCAAGGGCATTACTGTTGGACTTAATTCTAATATGGTACAGGTGCGAGCACACTAGTATGGAACATTTCTCGATGTGTGTTAACGAAAGAAGAGACTGAGGTCCTTGAGAAAGGGTTAACTTTCATTCCATCTTTTCTGAGTGATATAGTGGACACTATATTGGACATTAAAAAACCTAGCTTGACCCACTGTCATTATGGATAGAACACACTATTATGCCACTATGAAGTCTATGCGAAGTGATGAGAGGATTTATTCCATTATAGATACAGCACAGGTGGAAGTATATGTACAAAGGATTAATTCCAAGGTAGAGGTTTTGTTTACAAGTAATTTGATTACTGAGGACATATACCATTTTTTCTGTGTTGATAATCCCCTTATACCATCTATTCAAGGACTACCGAAGGTGCATAAAGATGGGGTCCACCCCGCGATGAGACCTACAGTGGCAGGTCGAGGTTGGTGCACCGAGCCTCAATCCTTGTATATTGAGAAGTTCTTGAGATTGGTGGTTGACAGGAACTTGCATAATTTGAAGGACACCAAGCAGTTTTTGTTAGATTTATATGACTTTACAAAGTATTTATCTGATGATGCCAAGTACATATCTGTTACTCTTGATGTGGAATCGCTGTTCACAGTCATTCCAGATAGGGATGGGATTGAATGCATTCATAGATACTTAACTGAGCATAGTGATTACACTGAGTCCTTCATTGATTTAATTTGCTCCCTATTCAAAGTGGTTTTAGAGAACAACATCTTTTAGTTTGATGAGCAGATTTATTTACAGAAAGATGGCACAGCTATGGGCACTTTGTGTGCCAATAGCTACGCCAGTCTGCTCATGACCAAATGGGAGGAAGACCTTTAGTTTAAACTGCAGGACTTTATTGCTTTTGTCCTATTTTATAAACGTTTTGTGGACAATTTATTTTTTATTTGGACAGAGAGCCCTTAGCAGTTATTTACATTTTTTGATGGAATAAATGGCTTGACCAACTATTTGAAATTTAGTATCACATCCTCTGAGATGTATATAGCATACATGGATGTGCATATAGAGAGATTAAATAATGGTATGGTTAATACAGGGATATTCAGAAAGTCTTGCTACAGGAACACACTCCTGCATAGATATAGTACGCATCTGGGACATGTGTTTAAAAATATTATAAAGGGGCAAACAATGCGTGCATCTAGATTAAATGCATCAGAGGATGGCTTTCATTCTGAGCTATCTGATTTGGAAGAAAGACTATTAGCCGGGGCTCATAAACCAGATGGGATACAGAGAAGGTTTGATGGGCTAAATTTGTTGCGGAGAGATGTGGCATGTCCTTATTTCTCAGATTCAATCCCTGATGTATGTATGCCAGACAGGAAGAATGCTAGTAGTGATATCAGAGTTCCCTTATTTTATTCACATGATGGTGGTTTGATTAAGGACATTATTGGTAAAAATTGGAGTGTTCTTACTGTAGATCTAGCCATATGACAGATTGTTGGGGATATCCCTCGTTTTGTCTATAGAATAAACATAATTTAAAAAGGATGTTATGCTATCCTAGAAGTTTACCTAATCTGTCCACTGAAGAACATCACTGTTGCACCACTCAATGTAATAGATGCAATTATGGAGTTATATTGATAATAGTGGCTCCTTTTTGCACCCTGTCACCAACTATCAGTGTAGATTTTGTACGGTTGCCTATTGCCGAACCGAGAACGTAGTATACCTGGCTTATTGTGAAGCCTGTGGTACATACTATGTTGGTAAAACAGACAGGAAGTTTAAGAATAGGATTAGGGAGCACCTGTACCACATTAGAATTAAGTCCAACAGTAATGCCCTTGTGAAGCATGTAATGAGCACTGATGTGCATCATACTTTCAAGTTTATGGCTACTGAGGTGATCTTTCCTAATCCACGAGGTGGGGATATTAGGAATTACACAGAAGGACAAGAGACCAGGTGGATTATTAGACTCAGAGCAGATCGCTGGCCCGGGTTAAATGACAAGGTCTCCCTAAGACCAATACTTAAGTCTAGAGGTTTAAAAGTGAAGTAAATGACTAATAATGAATGGTTTTACGTGTATATTAGATTTTATATGATTGTTTTATTTTTTAATTATTATTATTTTCTATTTTTATGTCATTGTTTTTGTCTTTCATATATTTTAGTTGATGTTATATTGCTGTGGCGTTTGGTAGTACTGCTTTAAATCCTGTGCTAATTAACTAACTGATTGCTCTTCAGGAAGTATAAATTCAGCCTTGATTATTTCCATCTGCAAATGGTCTAAAGAAGCCCTCTGGGGTGAAAGTGCTTAGCTGATTGCTCCTGTTTTGTGAATAACCATTTGATTTTATTCCAGTGCTGCATGTGAGATTTATTTTTCAGCCTTGGTCTGCCCTACTGCTTATACTGTGCTTGTGGACTTATTGGGTTCATACTTAGCTGTGGAGCGTTTATCCCCTGGAGGTGTTGTTTTTTGTTTCCAATACTTATCTTCATTTACATGAGTATGTATTTAACAGAGGACCATGACATGATACATATTTTCATTTTCAAGAATGTGTGGAGGGGTGTTGCAACTTGCAAGAGTTGCTTAGGTCTACAATTTTATCACTGTAGCACACGCTTGCAGTGAAGCAGTAGACACCTGTTTATACCCTTCTGTAACTGAGTTGTACTGCAACCTACATAATTTCTACATAATTTTAGTGCACAGTCTGGCTGTCTCTGAGTAACATTAGCACTGTTATTCACTCTGTGCACCTCATTTGCATAAGGACTTAGCACCAGTTGACTGTTCTGTGCATTGTGGTTTGCTTCTTCTCTGGTGCTGCATTGTAACAGTCCCTGATCCAGGAGATGCTCCTTTGCCTACATTTCCTGCACAATCACCTTTTTTGAAGAAATGATGTACCTTTATGTTACCACTGTAGTCACTATAAGTGTGTTACTTCAATGTGATGCTTTTTTAACAAGCATTATGGAACTTGTATAGATTGAGAGAAAGGATTCAGAGATGCCACCATTACTTTTATTGAATGTCTCACCCTGGCAGGAATCAGAAGTGTTGTCCTTGATTTCCTGCTCTGTTTCAGTTTATGAGGAAGCTGATGTTGCCTGTATGTGTTGCAATCCAACTGCTTGAAGTCTGACTAACTAATACAGAGCTTCTCTGCATTCAACTAACATCCACAGAAACCACCTAAAAAACTAATGTACTATTTTTGAATATCCATTAAAAGGTTTCAACATATTTCACAAGTTGTCTTTATTGACATCCCATAAAACATTGTATTGGTTTTATGTAAAGCAGTCATTAATGAAAGTCACATACCTCTCAACAGTCTGTATTCTACCTCATATTTTGGTCTGTTCCTCATAAAATTTATGATTTTCTGGCAAATCACTGAAAATTGAGGTCACCAAATAATGAGTAGTTTTGAGTTTTAGGTTTCATATCCTCCATAAAATGCACTCAAATCATGTTATTATAACAACTTCCTAAATTTATAAGAGCAATATTTAAAATCTATCCCGATTTTTGGGCCTTAGTCCCTCATTATTTTTGGCTTAGTCCAAATTTGTTGCCCTGAGAGGTTGAGATTTATGAATGTCACGACTTATATCTACCCAGGAGTTACACTTTTATCTATTGTGTCTGAAGAGTAATGCAGAAGCAATGTTCTCTTCAGAACTCTCAAATGAAAGGTAACAGTTCTGTACTCCTTTACCACTATGTGACATTTAAGGGCACAGGTTTTGATGACAGATGATTACTTACGTATCCTACCTAGTCTGACCACTCCTCTATGTATCTGCTAAGCTACAGCTGCTGTTTAACCAACACTGGACATTTTCTCTGCAGCTATAAGACAGTATGCTTATATTTATTTCTGTACTCTGCCCCTTGCCCATTTTAAGAAAACAGATCTTAGAACACCAGTGTAGCTCATTCATTCCACTTCTCTGCCTATATGGTCCCACGTAACCCAAACCGTTAAGTTTCCTTCTTTATAAGAGACAGCACCAAATTTTTATATTTGCAGATGAAGGACATGGTTCAAATATCTGGTGTCATTTTAAGTTATCATATTATCAATGGTGGGCTATGATTTCCCTTGTCATGTCATACAAACCCTTGCTTCTTCTTAACTGAGTGGTATACAGTCAGTTTGCATTCACAGAATGCAGGCTATTTGAAACCATTTCAAACTGACCTGCACTCTTGAGGTCAGCAAATTAGCTGAATACTACCAGTCTATCTTTTATTTTAGCTGAATACTACGAGTCTGTCCTCCATGTTAGCTGAATATTACCAGTCTATCCTCCATTTTATCTGAATGCTACCAGTCTATCCTTCTTGTTAGCTGAATACTACGAGTCTGTCCTCCATGTTAGCTGAATACTACCAGTCTATCCTTCATGTTAGCTGAATACTACCAGTCTATCCTCCATGTTAGCTGAATACTACCAGTCTATCCTCCTTGTTAGCTGAATACTACCAGTCTATCCTTCATGTTAGCTGAATACTACCAGTCTGTCCTCCTTGTTAGCTGAATACTACCAGTCTATCCTCCTTGTTAGCTGAATAGTACCAGTCTATCCTCCTTGTTAGCTGAATACTACCAGTCTATCCTCCTTGTTAGCTGAATACTACCAGTATATCCTCTATGTTAGCTGAATACTACCAGTCTATCCTCCTTGTTAGCTGAATACTACCAGTCTATCCTCTATGTTAGCTGAATACTACCAGTCTATCCTCCATGTTAGCTGAATATTACCAGTCTATCCTCCATTTTAGCTGAATACTTCCAGTCTATCCTCCATGTTAGCTGAATGCTACCAGTCTATCCTCCATGTTAGCTGAATACTACGAGTCTGTCCTCCATGTTAGCTGAATACTACCAGTCTATCCTCCTTGTTAGCTGAATACTACCAGTCTATCCTCTATGTTAGCTGAATACTACCAGTCTATCCTTCATGTTAGCTGAATACTACCAGTCTATCCTCCTTGTTAGCTGAATACTACCAGTCTATCCTTCATGTTAGCTGAATACTACCAGTCTAACCTCCATGATGGGAATTTGTTTTGATGCTCATTGATATTACCTGTTATCCATGAATACATACAGTTTATACTAGACAATTCCCTGGTCATCATGCCATATTTAGGAAAATAAGAAATTTGGAGCATTAGTATATCAAATTATTTCATTAGCGATAAGGACTTCAACTGTCAATCAATTGAAGTCAATAGTAGAGCAGACAGAAATACAGTCTCACCATCAGCAGGCCAGATTTATACTTCTTGGAATGGTCAGATCTGCTACGTGCTTCTTTGATTCACTAATTATTTTAAAATATTATCTCAGAAAAGTAGTTTCAATTACTTTTCACTCTTTCTCTGAAAAATATATTCCCAACAATTCCTTTGAGATTTCCAACATTCAGTAATATTCAGCAAAATCATATTATGGATAACTAATTTTTCTAACATGTTGAGCTCTTTGTAGGACAAGGAAATGCTCAGCTTCATGCTACAGTAAGCAGGGTGAATTAAGCCACGGTATATTAAATAAAAGAAAATAAGTTAATTCAAGAGATGTAAACACCATGTAGGGACAATAAATAAACAGTGTTGCATGAATGTGTAACTTCTTAGTACACCTGCCAAATTTTTACAATATGATCCTAATGAATATTTTATATTTTGTTAGCATAGACAGGAAGGTGTTTGATGTAGACTAATAAATCATTATATTAGGTGTTACTACACTTGTTAATAGTGTTAATGAATGTACCTACTGTGTAATAAACTGAAAGCAATTGCAACAGATGTTATCTATATGACAGCAGCGATTGTATATCACCAAATTCGTATCAGAAATTCTTATTAAACTGTCAATTAAGCATGAACATTTTCCTGTAAAATGGCATGTTGTATGAGGCATTAAATTATTTAGTTAGCAGCAATTGTTTTGTGCAATTCATTTCCCCAGTACAAAAAAAAAAAATTTTTAAATATTTTCTCAGCATTCATCCTTGCACTTCCCCTAGAGGACACTCCATAACTGAAGACAGAATGAAGCTGTTTACTGAAATCCTCCAGGGCCTCAACTATAACAACTCACTGCATTCAAAAACTCTTTGCAGCTGTGAGTCAGAGATGACCTTTGCTGCACATCTTTTGGCTTAGGTCTTCACTGGGGAGGATGTTTTTGTCCTTGAAAGATAGATCAAACTTTATGCTGCAATCTGCCAAGCATATCCTTTGACATTTTGTCACAGATATTAGTTTTCCTTTTCCTAAATGCCATCATATTAACTACAGGAGATGTAAAATTGTAATCATGTACATTCATCCTTCAACGTACTCATGTTTTTGACTGCACTGTCATTTTCTATGGCATTTACAATGCGGTTGATTTAAACAAAGACGTGTGCATACGTCTTACGAGATATTGCATTAATTTTGAAAAGCACTGATTTACTGTTCAATTATTATCCAGTCTTATAACGCAATATAAAAATCAGCATTTTTTTAACATAGAGTGAATAAACTGTATCTAGATCTTAATTAGAATCTGTCAACTAGTAGAATTAGAGGATATGAACCTAAACTGTTAACAGGATACTGAAAAAGAAAGCTGAAGGAAACATACAGGCTAAGATTCATAGATCAGTATGAATATTTCAGAAATTATTTTGCTCAGTGGCTCATAGCTAAGAAAGCATACATTATGCATTCCCATACCCTTAACATGGCCACTATATAGTGCTAAGATATTCACAATGTATCTTTGAGTCTAATGTGCCAATGCATTTAAGCCTTAAGAATTTCACCACTGTAGTGCTCTCCAACTGCATATGTGCCATTGTGCAAAGTATACACTTTGGTATAATATTTTAAGGGAGCATTTCTCATTCTTAGATTCCTGAGTATATGAATAACAAGCATTGCCACATAGCTGTGTTTTCTTTGCTTGGGAATTGAAATAGAAAGATAAACATAGGTGGAACTGCCACCACTTCTGAGATGTATGTTTTTTTAACAAGAATAGTTTGTCATAGTTTCTGGTTGCTAATTTAAAATAAAGATGATTTTAGGCAGGGAAATATCCAAAAAACATGGGTAAAAGATTTGTTACCATCATTGGGGGATCTAGTGCAACAAAAAGGAAAGAAGAAAGCAAGCTATGATCATTTTCCTATACAAAATCCCTTTATAGTATCTCTATCCTTACAGTGTGTCAATTAAATTAATAATTGTGAAACAGGTTCCTAAATCTGCAAGGATCTAAGTACCATATTACATTTATATCTAGAACCACGTGTGTAATTAACTATCTACCTCCTTCCTCATATGCCTCACTGAATTTCCCTTATGTTTGTCCTCTGCGTTCTTGATTTTTCTTTATGGTCCATCATGGTAGCCGACCATTTGCTGCACACTGGGGACATTCCCAGTCTCTGAATTCACTTATTTTCTTAATCCTCTGGGAATTGGTCAATGGCCCCTGCACATAATCTGATGGACAGTAACTACCATCTTGGTTGGAGGCAGAGATGAGCTCAATCTATGACTGTGCAGCATCTTCTGTGCTCTTCGCAGAGCCTTCTGCTGTATGCTGCAACTCTTCTCCCATGCATGTTTCATAATATTCAGGGTTTAGGTGTGCATTGGAATTGATGAAGAGACTTCACGCATTTGGAGTCCCATCATTGCTTCAACCAAACAAATGATAAATCTATAAAAGATTGACCCCAAAAGGTTGAAACACAAAGCAATGGAAAAAAAAAAAAAACGTTCAACAATGTTTATGCAGGAGGGAAGGGACCCCCACAACCCCTGCTAATTATATACATTAACTTCAAGAATGCATTACTGTGGGAAAAGTACTAAAACTTGCTCGCCACTGCATTGCAATCTGGGCTAAAATGAACCAGCATTTGTCAAAATTCTAAGATTTTGACGAAACATGCCTGTAGTACATGTGTTTGGCATTCCAAGCAGTTGACACAATGCATGGCACTCTGCTCACTCAGATGATTGAAACAGTCCCTCAAACTGCCCAGCTTCAGTTGCATAAATGCCTTCCACTTAGTTTGTAGTCTCTTCAGCTCTGGATCATTCATGCATACTGGCAAATTTCATTCAGAAAGGTGATGAACAGCCTGTGTTTCATCATTCCTCTCCTTCTGGCTGGACTCTTCTCTCTCAGGCTACTAATCAAACATAGGTAATTAGGATTGTACTCAGGTTTTTGTCTGTACAATGGAGGAGATCCATCACCCATGCATTAACAAACTCTTAGAAGGTTATTCTTGTACTGGGCTTCTTCAGATAGAGGTTCATTTAATTTAGATCACAGTTTCCTTTGCTTTATTGTTGATGCCCAACATTTCATGTTTGAAAATGTTTTATACACACACACATACACACACACATACAGATACATATATCTATCTATATATATATATATATATATATATATATATATATATATATATATAGGTTCATAGGTTTAGGTTCATAGGTAGGTACTAGGCTATCTGTCCGAGGGCATTTATAAGCCTAGCCAGAATGTGTCAGCTTTCGCCGCCCTATTGATTAATTAACTGAGCCTCTGTCAAGAGGAGCCAATGAAGTGATCCCAGGGGTGTATTTTCTGTTACCCATCCACTCGTCAAGGTTTCTTTTGAAGGGTGTTAGTGAGGGGCTCTGCCTAATGTAGTTAGGAATTTTGTTCCAAAGCATAAGGAGTCTCTGGAACAGGAATCTATCCCTCCAGCATGTTCTATTTATTGTTGAGGCGAGGTTTAGCTCACTAGAGCGAGTGGCTCGCAGTGACTTGGACTTCTTTAGGTGGAGCATGTCCATCAATTCTGAGCTGGACATGGCTTTGTAAGTCAGGCAGAGATCAGCTCTGAGTAAGCGATATGCGACTGAGTACAGCTGGAGTTTTTCCAGTTGGGCTGCATAGGACATATGTTTGAGGCCAGTAATCCTCTTGGTGAGGTACTTTTGTGGTCTTTCCAGCTGTTGGAAGTGTCTTGTGAGGTACATCCCAAATGGGGCATTGTACTCTATGATGGGTCTGATGAGTGACGAGTAGAGGGGCACTATAACCTCTTTATTTCTAGATGCAAATCCTTTAGTAATTTGATGGGCTACATAGAAGGATTTCCTAACTACTTTGGCAATATGATTGTCAAAGGAGAGATTACTTTCTACCTGGGTCCCCAGACCTCTTATTACCTCTTCTGTATTAAGGGGGCTGCCATCTATGTGGTAGTTCATGGATGTTCTGTTTTTCCCAAATGGGATGACTATGCATTTTTTGGCATTTAGCTTGAGACCATGACTTTGACACCAGGTGTCCGTCTCAGTAAGGCCCTTTTGGAGAATGTCCATGTCAGCTGGAGAATCAATTATAGCTCCCAGTTTGCAGTCATCAGTGAACTTGGTTAGCCATAGTCCTCCAGTGTTTGCCTGTACTTCTGAGAAGTATATGTCGAACAGTAGGTGTCCCAGGACCGAGCCTTGTGGGACACCACTTGTGACTGGTTTAGAGTCGGACCTGGAGCCCGCTATTCTTACCGTCTGAGTTCTGTCTGTAAGCCAGTTGGCAACTCATCTTGTGACTTAGGGGTTTATGTTCAGGCTGGTGAGTTTTTCTATAATTCCCGAGTGGGGAATGGTGTCAAAAGCCTTGGCGAGGTCAAGGTAGGCTGTGTGAACTACCTTCCCCTCATCTATGACCTTGGTGACTGTCTCGAAGAAGTCAATCGGGTTTAGTAGGCATGATCTGCCCTTAACAAAGCTGAACTGGGTTGGGTCAAGTGTTTGCAGGTTCCCAATGTCTTTGTTAATGGGTTCCATGAAGATGTGCTCCATAGCCTTGCAGACCAGGCTAGTCAGGCTTATGGGGTGAAAGTTACCAGGGTCAGTTGTGGCCCCTCCTTTGTGGAGCAGAATAACTGTTGCTGTGCGCCACTCTATGGGCATGTAGCCTGTGGAGAGGCTGAGGTTGAACAGTGTGTTTAGATGGGGGGGTTAGTTCATTCTGTAGGTCATGCAAGACGCAGCCTGGGACACCATCTGGCCCCATTGATGCTGTGCTTTTGTGTTTTGAAAGGGCTGTTTTCACCTGTGCATCTGTGATTTCCAGGACACTGTACTTTTCCAGTATTGTTATAGGCCCTTTTGGGGGTGAGAGGGGGGTGAGGTTTGCAGTGAATCTATCTGCCAGGATGTTGGCAATATCAGTGGGTTCAGTATATTTTGTGCTATTTTGCACTAACTCAGGGCATATCTGCGAGTTGCCACTTAGATTCTTGACATAGCTAAAGAAAGCTTTGTGGTTATCTTTCGAATCCTTGGCTATTTTTCTTTCAAAGTTAGCCTTGGAGGATTTTATGAGGGATCTTAGTTTCTTAATGATACTGATCAGGGATGTCTTTCCTTCTTGGGATTTGTTTTTTTTCTGAACTAGTTTCCTCCTTCTATTGTATAGCTTGTTTATGGCAGGGGCCACCAGACTGGTTTCCTTCTCTTAGGGGAGTGAGTCATGGTTTTGCTAGGGATGGCACAATCCATGCATCCTTGTAGGTGCTCATAGAGTAGATTTGAAAAGGTTCCTGCATCTTGGACACTGTTATCCTTTAGCGTGGGGGCTGTGAAACTTACTACCTCTGTCTTAAGTAAGGTGAAGTTTGCTATAGAAATGTTTTTCACTGTGGTTTCCTTGGTTGGAGGTGGTTGTGTGGTGTGGACATCCAGAGTGATTAGTTTATGGTCTGATCTAACCAGTGACGGGTTGACCTCCAGTGTGGAACACCTGTCGCCCATGTTGGTGATGACCAGGTCCAATATGTTTTCACCTATGGTAGGGGAGTTTACCAGCTGATCCAGGGCATTTGAGTTGATAATTTCCAGGAAGTGCTGGACCTGGGAGTTTGTACTTGAGTAGTTTTCCCAGTTAATGGTAGGGTAATTGAAATCACCCAATATCAGGGTGTTCGGTAGAACCTTCATGTTTTCCAGTGTCTCCAGAAAGGCGGAGTGCTGGTCCTGGGTCATGGAGGGTGATCTTTAGCAGGCCACAATTTGCATTGCAGATTTGCCTGATGTTAGTTGCACATGGATGATCTCATAGGTATCATGCTGCGCCACTAACCTGGAGGTATAGGCATCCTTGATGAATATGGATACACCCTCTACTTTTGTGTTTCAGTCCATGTTCTGTGGCCAAAATGTGTGGTATGAATTGTAGCCCGGTAGTGCTGGAGTGCTCTGTAGAGCTTTGAACCAGGTTTTAGTTACTGCACAGATGTCGATGTTCTCCATACTGAGGAGTGCTTCGAGCGAGTGCATTTTGAGATTTAAACTCCTGGCGTTGAGTAGCATAACCCTAATTTTTTTATTTGTGCTGTTTACGGAGGTGGGTTTGACTTTTGAGCCTTGCCTAAAATGCCACTATGGGGGCAGCAAGAGCCTTGGCCAGTATTCGAAAGCCTAGGGGTGACAGGTGCAAGCCATCTCTTGCAAAGTAATGAGGCTTGTCGAGAATGTCATCCCAGGCTGACAGACACTGGATCCCCTTTGAATGACACCAGAAGCTTAGCCAGTTGTTGAAACTGATAATTTTTTCTTTATACTGCGGTATCATTCTTAGTGAGAGCAGGATGTTACTCAGGGTCAGGGTCAAACCCGTCTGGGCCACATGATCAGAGAGCTCTTCCATGTCTCCTTTCATGTAGTCCAGGGAGGTACGTCTCAGGTTATTCACACCAACATGAACAATGACAGAGTCATATTTGTACTTGTTCTGGAGTGACCTGAGTGCTTGTGTTATGTGCAGATTATGGCTCCCGACAGGCAGCTAACAGTAACCTTCTCCAGGTCCAGCCTAGTGAGTGGGACTTCAATGTGCCTGACTATAGAGTCACCTATTACTAGTGTGTTAGGTATGTTATTTCACCTTAAGGGCTGTGATTGTGCGGCACACTGATTTTGTGTTTTATGTGTTGTCTGGTTTGTGATGGGAGGTACAGGTTTTTTAGGTGTCTGCTTTGGAGGTCTGTGATGCTTTTGCAGGTTTTTATTTTGAGCCTCCGAGTATGATTTTGTGTATTTATGTGTATTTTTTGCCAGTGCTGGTTTAGTATGTCTATGTGAGGCTGGAGGTGTGGTGCAAGTGTTAACCTTCTCCTCATGACTGCCTGTTCCAGTCTTGGGTGGAGAGAGTTTAGCCTCCAATTTAGCTATATAATTGCATCGCTCGCATATGTTAATGTTTTTTGGTAGGAGGAGAGGGTTGTCTGTGTACATGAAGCAGTTGTAACATTGCCTCAGGATACCCAGGTTCACCAGCTGGACTGAAGAGTATACCTGATATTGCCCTTTGGTCATGCCTGAATAGTAGGGTGAGCTGCTTAGTCACTTGGTTGGTGAGGGGTGAATAATGAGCCTTGCCCTGCTCAGCAATCAAGTGTCAGGGTATATTAGTGCTTGCTATTAAGTCTGAGCAAGTACTGGACTGTAGGATGCTTTTTAAGTGCTTAGTTGAGAGTTAGACTACTTTCAAGGGAAAAACTGAAGAGGAGACTTGGTGCAGCCAGGATAAATTTAGCCCTAGCTAACCGGTGCTGCCCGGACGTGCAAAACCGTGCAAACACAGTTTTTACAGCAGGGAAATGAAAGAGATAGAAATTAGCCCAAAATAGCCTATAAACTACTAACATCTGGGCTGGAACCACTCCTCCAGGGACAGATGGCTGCTCAAAGCTCCCTCTCTCACAGGTGAACAGAGAAACCTCCCTCTATCCAAGTAAGGTATGGGCAACTCAGAAAATTGTAACAGCCCTGAATTCAGTACTAGCCTGAAAACTGGACTATACTAGCTTAGAAAGGTTGGAAACAAGGAAACATTTTTTTTGAAAAGATAAGGCAAAAACAGTAAAAAATACACTTAAAACAGCTTTAAACGACTACAAACAGTAAAAAATATACATAAAACAGCTTTAGATGACTTCAAGCAATCAGAAAAGGCTTTTAAATAAATTACCCAATTAATCAGTAAAAAAAATCTCAAAACTGAGCCCTGTTTCTGTAGTCTTCAATCAGACAAGTTCCAACTGCACATACATATGGGTTTACTTCTAAATTTTGAACTTTCAAAACCTCAACTTGCTTATGGTCGAGACCATAAGATCAAATTTTAAAAGTTTGAAATTTAAATAAAAAAATAAATAAATAAACAAAAAAATGTTTTTTTATGTTTTTACAGGCAACCCCCACACCCCCTGTTAATTAAATAAACCAACTATAAGATCACACTATAGAGAGGAAAATGGTAAATATGCTGTTCTGCTCTGTACGGCAATCTTCATTTAAACAGTTTGAGGTTTCAAAACTTCGATCTTATGGTCTAGATCACAAGGAATTCTATATTTTGAAAATTCTAAATTTAGAAGATGTATATATATATATATATATATATATATATATATATATATATATATATATATATATATGTATGTATGTATATATAGATATATATATATATATATATATATATATATATATATATATATATATATATATCTAGGGATCTAGGATATTTCACCGAAAGCACATTTCACCGAAACTCAAATGACCGAAGAAAAATAACCGAAAGCACAATTCACTGAAAACACAATTCACCGAAACTCATTTCACCAAAAGTTGTATATGGCCTTGTCCCCACTGTAGTGCGACCCTGGAATTAGTATATATAGTAGGAAGGGTGTGGGGGGGTGTAGCCCCCCACATATGTTAAGTATATATCATGTTTGGTAAGAGTAATATATTGCAATTGCAAGTATGCATGTATATAGTTCAAATCATTTAAAATATGTGGGGGCTAAGCCCCCCACACCCCCCTACTATATATACTAACTCCAGGGTTGGACTACAGTGAGGACAAGGCCATATACAACTTTCAGTGAAATGTGTTTTGGTGAATTGTATTTTCGGTGAATTGAGCTTTTGATGAAAAGTGCACAGTAATTTGAGTTTCGGTGAAATGTGCTTTTGGTGAAATGTCCTAGATCTATATATATATATATATATATATATATATATATATATATATATATATATATATATATACACATATAGGGTCTATATTACATTGTCAAACTCACAGGAGTTCGAACAATGTAATATTGAACCAGGAAGTTCGAAACCCAAAAAGTACGAAAACACAGAACAGCAATTAATTGTTCCAGTACAAAAAAAAACACGCAAACTTTAAACTTAAACTAATGTGGGGGGCTTCTCCCCCCACAGCCCCCTACTTAAATATAGCAACTCCAGGATCACACCACAGTGGAGGAAATAGCTGGGAAAACAATCGGTGTTTTGTGGCTTCATTATTTTCACATTTTGAACATATGGGTTTGATATTACAACATTCAGACTCCTGTGAGTTCAATGTAACATAGACCCATATATATATATATATATATATATATATATATATATATATATATATATATATATTGTTTGGTAAAAAAGTTGCTTTTATTCCTGGATACAAAAGATGAGACACTTTAATGATATTCAGAAAATTACACACATACATCACCTGGAATATGGGAACTTAATGGCATCTGCTTTATCTTATATCTAAGTTACTGACCAAATATTCATTTTGGAGGTTAACACGACACAAAAGAGCTGAACTTGGACCACTGCACACCATACATATGACAATAAGCAGCTTGAGACAGCAAAGAGAGGCAGAAACATCTTTGTGGTTATCAGCTGCTAGTGATTAACAATTTTATTGTTAGTATTTTACAGCATCAAATCTCAGGCCTAGTTATGGGATGAGAGTGCTACATAAAGATTTCTTCCTTTCTTACTGCTACAGTCCATTTTATTTCTAGGGTGGTTAGTCTGTATGCACCACATTATTTGCAGGTTTACATGAGATTAATTAAGGATGAATGATTTATTTTTATCATAATAGATGAAAATTGCACATTTTCATCTGCATCCAGCCCTTACCTCTCATAACACTTATGAATTTTGGAATACTGCCAACTCTTTCAGTGATCTAACCAGGTATGAAGAAGACTTTTATTTTTTTTTTAACTTTATTGTTACACTGATATAACGAAAGACATCAAGTGAGAGTAATTTCAATAAATAAATAAATAAATACATTTGGGCCCACTAAAGGTCTTCTTTTGCTGATCATACACTTGTACTCTTATGCATCAACAGTAATAATGAACAAAAGCGTAGGACCACCACCACCTCAAAGAAGGCAGATACACATCTCCCATTCAGGGGCAAACTATGACGTTAGTTATATTAAATATTTTTAATGTGATATTTTTCTGTCCTTGCTTTTGCTTATCTTCCCACTTATCACATGTTTAAATTCAAAATGTTCATTCATACGATAGCTATATCAGAGTTTAATTTTCATAATGCCAATATCAAGATTCATGAGATGGGCATTAGCAAGTTTAACACTTGTTTCTAATCAGCTTTCCCTTTAAGTAGTCAGTTTTCCGACAAAATAAGTGATTTATTAACATGTACCTTATGTTTAAGGAACTGTTAATGTTGATAGGCACTGAGTATATTTAATGGAGGTCATACATTCTAGCAAGCCTTGAACTTGAGTTTTTTTTCTAATATAATGTGTGGGATGAAACTTATAGGTTCATAGGTTCATAGGTAGGTACTAGACTATTGGCCCTGGGGCCTATATAAGCCTAGCCAAAAAGGTTCCCCTGGGTGTCGCCATCAAAGAAAATTATTTTCCCGTGCCCCTGTCAAGCAGTGGTACAGAAGTGATCCCCGGGGTGAATTTTCTATTTCCCGTCCAGTCGTCAAGATTTTTCTTAAAGAGGGCCAATGAGGAGCTTTGCATGACATGAATGGGTAATTTGTTCCAGAGTATGGGAAGTCTCTGGGACAGGAATCTATCCCTCCAGCATGTTCTGTTTATTGTGGTGACAAGGTTTAGGTCCCTGGAGCGTGTGTTTCGGAGAGACTGAGATTTCTTTAAGTGTAGCATGTCCAACAGCTCTAGGTTTGACATAGCTTTGTATGTTAAGCAGAGATCACCTCTGAGTAGGCAATATGTGATGGAGCAGAGCTGGAGATTTTTTAGACAATCTGCGTATGGCATCTGTTTGAGGCCGGTAATCCTCTTAGTGAGTTATTTCTGTGGCCTTTTCAATTGTTGTAGGTGTCTTGTGAGATACATGCCAAATGGGGCATTGTACTCTATAATGGGTCTGATGAGGGATGAGTAGAGAGGAACAATAACCTCCTTTTTTCTAGAGGAGAACCCTTTTGTGATGAGGTGTGTCACATAGAAAGATTTCCTGACTACTATGGTGATGTGGTTGTCAAAGGAGAGGCTACTGTCCACCTGTGTCCCGAGGTCTCTTATTACACTTTCAGTGTTTAGTGAGCTACTGCCTATGTGGTAGTTCATGGGTACCGAGTTTTTCCCAAAGGGGATGACAATGCACTTCTTGGCATTGAGATTGAGGCCATGACTTTGACACCAAGCATCTGTCTCTGTGAGGCCCTTTTGTAGAATGTCTACATGATTAGGTGATTCTATTATGGCTCCCCTTTTGCAGTCATCTGCAGACTTTGTTACCCAAAGACCTTCTGTGTTGGTCTGCCCTTCATGTAAGCAGATGCCGAACAGGAGAGGACCCAGGACTGAACCCTGTGGTATTCCACTCGTCACTGGTCTGAAGTCGGACTTGGAGTCGGGTTCTTTTACTTTGTGTTGTTCATCCATTATTAAAGGGGCTTTGCATTCTTCCGGTATAAGATGGGCGCTTTGGAGGGTGAGAGTGGGGTAAAGTTAGCACTGAATCTTGCTGGATACACTCGGCGCGTAACTCTTTATTAGAAAAAGATGTGAGCGCTTTCGCAGAGTCCTCTCTGCTTCATCAGGCATATTATAACAGTTAGAAATTCATTTAAATAGTGGTGCATCATAGTATCAACCAATCAGTTCCATGTTAAAATCTGTAAACCAAATAACAATGCTCATGGTATAAAAATATACATATATATATATATATATATATATATATATATATATATATATATATCTGAACACATATAACAAACACATATATAGACTGTATAAAATGTGAGATGCATTTTTAACCATCTGGGTACGATATTAAAAGCTATGTAAAAGATAGAAGAATATATATAAAACAAATACTGGATAAGCTGGAGCATCAGTGCTTCAAAGCCCTGTTTCTGAGAAATGGTTTTAGAGAAACCTTAGAGTTTAGACCAGCTGGTCTGTCTGCTTGGAACTTAACTGATTGGTTGATACCATGATGCACCACTATTTAAATGAATTTCTAACTGTTATAATATGTCTGATGAAGCAGAGAGGACTCTGTGAAAGTGCTCACATCTTTTTCTAATAAAGAGTTACGTGCCGTGTGTATGCAGCTAGTTTTATTTTATTTATTGTTTCTTTTTTACTATCGCTGGTTACTTCATCTAGAGTTCAGGACTTTATTCCTGTATCTTAGCACTGAACCTATCTGCCAGGATGTTGGCAATATCGGTTGGTTCTGTATATTTAGTGCCATTGTGCTGTAGCTCAGAGCAGATCTGAGTGTTGCCATTGTGATTCTTGACATAGCTATAGAATGCTTTGTGGTTGTCTTTGGAATCAGTGTCGATTTTATTTTCATAACTGGCTTTGGAGGATTTTATGAGGGATCGCATCTTCTTGCTGAGGCTGACCAGGGAGTTCCTCCAATCTTGGGATTTTACTCTTTTTTGCAACAGCTTCTTCCTTCTATTGTAGAGTTTGTTTATGCCAGGGGGCCACCAAATTGGCTTCATTTTTTTTTGGAGGATAGCGTCTTGGTTCTGTTGGGAATGGCATGATCCATGCATTCGTGTATGTGCTTATATAGTGCATTTGTGCAAGATTCAGCAGTCATACCTCTATTTTCTGTCTGCATGGCTGTCATGAAGTTTGCCACTTCTGTCTTAAGAAGCATGAAGTTGGCTTTGGAGTAGTTTTTGATGGTGGTTTCCCTAATGGGGGTGGGGGTGGGATATGGATGTCTAGGGTGATTAGCTTGTGGTCGGATCTGACTAGTGAGGAGTTGACCTCTGGCATGGAACACTGGTTACCCATATTGGTAATGACCAGGTCCAGGATATTGCTGGCCCTGGTGGAGCTGTGGACAAGCTGATCCAAGGTGTTGGAATTTAAGAAGTCTAGAAAATGTTGAGCAAATGAGTTGGTACATGAGTAGTTTTCCCAGATGATGGTGAGGTAGTTGAAATGGCCCATAATTAAGGTATTGGGTTGTACCTTAATATTTTCCAGTATCTTAAGAAATGAAGAGTGGGAATCCTGGGTCATGGTGGGTGATCTGTAACAAGCTACAATCTGGATTGCAGTCTTGCCCAGTGTTAGTTGCACTTGTATAATTTTGGATGCATTATGTTGAGCAACTAGCCCGGAGGTGTGGATATCCTTAATGAATATGGACACGCCTCCACCTTTAATGTTTCAGTCCAGGTTAGGTGGCTAAAATATGTGGTACAAATTATATCCTGGTAATGCAGGTGTGCTCTCTGGAGCCTTGAACCAGGTCTCTGTCACTGCACAGATGTTGATGTTCTCCATTTTAAGGAGTGCCTCGAGTGAGTGCATTTTGAGGTTTAGACTTCTAGCATTGAGTAGCATTACCCTCAGAGTTTGCTTGCTTGTACCTGTTACGGTGGTGAATTTAGCATTTGAACCTTGCCTAAAAAAGTCACTATAGGAGTGGCAAGTACCTTAGCCAGTATCTGGAATCCAAGGAGTGACAGGTGCAGGCCATCTCTGGCAAAGCATCATGCTCTGTCGACCATGTTGTTCCAGGCAGACAGATACTGCATCCCCTTAGAATGACATCAGAAGCTTAGCCAATTGTTGAAGTCAATCATTTTGTCCTTGTACTGTGGTATCATTCTGGGCGATGGCAGGATGCTACTCAGGGCTAGGGTCATACCCTCCTGGGCTACAAGATCCAAGAGCTCCTCCATGTCTCTTTTCATGTAGTCCAGGGAGGTACATCTCAGGTCATTCACACCAACATGGACAATGACAGAGTCGTATTTGTACTTGTTGTGGAGTGACCTGAGTGCATGCATTATGTGGTGGATCCTGGCACCTGAAAGGCAGCTGACAGTAACTCTCTCTTTGTTTAGCCTGGTGAGTGGGACATCAGTGTACCTGACTATAGAGTCGCCTATAAATACTGTGTTGGGTACGTTGTTTTGCCTTATGGGCTGAGGTTGAGTGGCACACTGATCTTGTGTTGTTACTAGAAATAAATGTTATTATTATAAATAATAAAGTTTATCCCTGCCCATATTCAAGCAAAACTTAGATCTATGGATGGGAAACAGAAAATTACCCCATGACTGCCATCTGTACTACTAATGGACAGAGGCAACTCCTAAATGCTTTATCATGTGCATGGGTCTCCTCAAATTATCTATGGTATGAGCACAGTGATACTTATGAGGGATAATATGTTTAATTATTGCTCATGGCATGAGTAAGGCCAATCTATAGCCAAGTGGGATACATCATTTCAAGCAAAAAAGAGAAATTGGCTAGGCTTAAAATGGCACACAATGACAGCTAGCCTAGTACCTATGAACCTCTCATGTAAAACAAGTTTGCTGTTCTCTAAACATGAAACATTATTAACAGAATGACATAAGACATTGCAATATGAGCTAGGATGTCATTTTACAGCAAAGTCACTGATGTTCTCTGAACAAACAGTAACTACTCATTCATTGGATGATAAGGCTTTATAAACAAAGCACACTAAAAGCGAATAAACAATATCTGAAT
The DNA here is from genome assembly GCF_019279795.1 of Protopterus annectens. NCBI lineage: Eukaryota > Metazoa > Chordata > Ceratodontiformes > Protopteridae > Protopterus > Protopterus annectens. The sequence goes on along the minus strand of NC_056728.1, from coordinate 1,218,263,825 downwards.
AAATAAAACTGATCAATGACATTCAACAGCATGGTGTTAGTACTACATATTGTTATTTTATTAAGACTCAGTATGGAACGCATGCATTTTAAAGAATAGCCACATTCAAGCCATGTTTCCTGTCACTTTAGAAAGTAAAGTCCCAAGGCAAACCACAGCTGTTCAATGTGATCCACTGTAAGTAAAGAGCATATCTGAAAAGCTAGTTTTCACACTGAGAATGCCCTTTTGGTGCTCATTACTCCACTAGCGGGATGAAAAAATGCAGGTGATGAGTGTTTTTCTTTCCAGTTCTGCTAGCAGATGACATAGGAGAAACTGTACTTGAGTTATTGGAAGGATTTGAGTTAAAGGCTTTCTTCTTCAAAATAAAGGGTGGTGTTTCTGTACCTTTATGCACAATTTATATTTGGCAAGTTGCCACAATGTAGAAATAACCCGCCAAATTCTTTGTTGATCTTACAATAATCTTAAAATGCAGCCACTACACAATCCCATTCGATTCCTTATTAACTACATCAAAAATTGAGGTGTAGCCTACTTAGAAAGCTGAAAAACAACTATTATTTTATTTCATTAGTCCATTAGGACAGAAGGTGTGCATTTAAGCTAAGTAAATATGAAGAGACAATCATTCTATACCTTTCATGTACATAGAGGTGCAATGAATTCCTTCCAGAGGGTATTACTACCCAGTTTTATTTTGACTTTAATGACACTTTCATTTTATATCGTATTCATCCTCCATAGATAAAGCAGTTGCTGGAATGCAGATATAATCATTACAGTCAACTTGGTTCATTTTTTGAGCTACTTAACTATTAAGTGACTGCCTTTTTATGGCAGCCAACCCAGTGCTCTCAGAACAACAGAAGTGATACCATGCTAAGACATTTGAAGAGTGAAAACACTGGAATAAATGCATTTCTCTGAGCTCTGGTCCCTGAAAACAAGGGTCTGAAGCACATCAGCTTTCAATAAATTTCCTTTAATCAAAACTAAATATAAATGGCAAATAAAATTAAAAAGCAACTATTATTTGCTAATTTAGTTTACATTATAGAAATTCATTTAGAAAAGGACCACTCATCTCCAGCAACAATAAGAAATGGAAAGTCAAGTTATGGGTCAATGATATGTATAATTTGAATTAAGATGTTGATATTAGTGCAATCTTTTCTACTTCAGAGCTGTATAATGCCTTACATGTTGAGTAGTTTGAAGGTAAGTGAATTCAGAAGGAAAGATACTCTTCCAATAAAGGACAGACAATTTCTCTTTTGAAGAGAAATGCAGTGATGTCCATCACTATGGGCTAAGATTTTGAATCTGATAATGTTGGTTTATTGTAAAGAATGCAGGAAAAATATTAATTTAGAAAGGGCATGCATAGGCTTGCCACCTTTTCAAATGCTCAAAGTGGGACATTTTTTTCTAGAAATGTGAGATTTTGTAGGACAAAACATACCCCCAGCCACAACAAAGGACAGAGTTTCACTTTCTTTGCCAAAAATAAAAGCTTATTCTTGTAGCATTTGAGTTGCTTATGCTATTTCATATAACATTTAGGTGTTTCAGATACAAAATAGCTGGTTTATGTAACTGTTAGAGAAAACTTATTAAATATTTTTATCATAAAATCTCAGGACATTTGCCATTTTTTAGTTTTTTTTTTTTCATAGGACACAGCTTCCTAAAGAGGGACTGTCCCTCATAAAAATCATCAGGTGGTAAATCTAGGCATGCATCCTCAATTGATTTTTAAGAATATCGTGAGGGGACAAATGTTAAGCATAGCTCATCTAACTAGCAATAACTGAAACATCTAAAGGCTGTGTTTGTAGAGAGGGATTATTCTATAGATGAATTTAGTAATAATATGGAAGATGATCACATAATAGGAGGAGTATTGGAACATCTAAAGGCTGGGTTTCTAGAGACAGGTTATGCTACAGATGAAGTTAGTTCAATTATGGAAGAAGTTATATTGAAAGGCACAGTACAGCCACCCTTTTTGTCAGCAATTTGAATCCAATGTTCGACCATCAGCTCAGAAAAGTAATACAAACTCAAGGTATCCTTGAAATATTCAAGAGATTTTAGGCCATTTCTGTGACATTATTAAATGTTGCTGGTACATTCTTGCAGACAATCCTAAGTTACTTGAAATAGTTGATGAACATCAATCCTTTACTTTTAAGAAATTCTTATGTTATATGCCACTTAAACCATTTTTGAGACAAAATGACTATGGTAAATCCCCACATTACAGTTATAGTTATTATAAATGTATTTCATCTGATAAGCAACTTGTGCATCCAGTTACAAAATTATATTAAATGCTAACAGAATTGTAACTAACAGACTTTAGTATATTTGGTGACTTGCATTCACTGCATGAGTTTTTATATTGGTAAGAACAGACACCTAAAAAAACATGCTAATACTCTAGTTATATTATGGAGAAAGGTACCCCATATAGTTTTAAATGAGAGCCTTTGTGGAGGTGATATTAAGAATATAGCAGAAACAGATGAGTATGAATAGTTTACAAGACTGGAATCAACAAAATTACCAGGTCTGAATGATAGTTTTATCATTAAACCTGTTTTCATTAATAGTAAAATGCATTAATTTCCTGTGAGGGAGTGTAATTTGTTAAATTTTTTTTGTCTAATGAGTTATTAATTGGTATTTAAATGTTTTGTGATAAGTAATCCTCATTTACTTCAGAAAACATTTGTTTGAATGTGAAAGTGCTTGTGAGTGCTGAGATGTTATTATTAACTTTCATTAGACAGAACATGCATTCTATGTGTAATATCATCAGGATTTATTCACTTGCTCTTTACTTTCTGTTTTTTTGGTTGCATAATAACACAATTCAAACAACACCTATTTTTATGTGTTTAAATGTTTAAGGAAGGTGTGTTTATCACAGAACCATTTACGCATTGTTCCATCTGTTTTTAAGGTAATTTTGTCTTTTGGCAAACCTTAAAGTTTCTTTACTTTGTAAAGGTAATAGCCACATTGATGATGGAATATGAGTTTTGTGATAGGAAGAATGTAACTATCAGGAACAAGTAGACAGCAGGGGCAGAGCTAGGGTGGGATGAAGGGGCAGTCCCCCTGGATGTAAGGTGTTAGGGACACAATCAAGAGATGTCAGTTAGCAGTGCATTATCAGCATTGAGACATGAATGCCCATAGTACATTTGTAGTTAAAGCTGAAAAAGCATTGTTTTCTCTGAGTGTCTTCAAGTACGAGGACCTCTTTTTTATTTATATTTTTAACTCATTTTAGAGTTGATGGATACAGATCAGAAAGGACGAACCTTACTCCATTGAGTGGTACTAGAACAGGGAGCAGGCTTAACTTTTTCCCCTCAGCTTGTAGTTGCAGGGTGACTGGTCAGAGGAGGGGAATGAGTACTAGATAAGTAAGCAACGATTTTGAGGGTCAGGAACTGGCAAAATACTAATGAGTTACTGAATGCACACTCATCGTACCCAGGAAGTAGAACTTCTCCCATTTTTCCTAAGTCATGTGATCTGGAGTACTGTTATATAAGTTATGGGTTGCCCAGGGCCAGCTTTCTTACTTTAAAAAAAAAAGAATTGTTTGGACACTTACCTGCTACAATGAGGTTGCACTGAATAAATTATTAGAAAGCTGTGACTTGGCACTTTTTTATGCATTAGCCACTTCTGAACTACAGAGAGTAGTAAACCAGCATAAAGCATTCCACTTCCCCATGTAAAAAGCATTAGTTACTATTTAACTCTACACCGTGTGATTTTTAAATATGTTGACTAGCTGACTCGATGATGTATGGTAAAAGGAGTTCAATACTTCATATTTAGACTTTTTTATTACAATCTTTGTACAGCCATTAAATTGTGGCTTATTTAAAAGGGCACTATGTAAGAACAATGTGAAAACGCTGAATGCATATGAGGAGCTATAAAATTCAGAAATCAAAAGTTTGGTATGCTGCACAGCTATTCTGTTACAGCCAGGGAAACATAGCCTATCATCTAATATTTAATAATCAGGAAATGTAGTGTAATATTATTCCTGCTTAAGGCTTCAGAAGTTTTCTCATTAGACGGTATTATTTTTTGGATTTGGTTTAGGAAAGTCAGACTATTGAACTGAAACATAATCAAATGTAATTAACAAATCAAGCCATATTTTCAGAATACCAGAGGCATACATCAGAAAGAAGATGTACTCAAGAAAAATGTTTAATAGGATAGTTAGCAGATCTCTTCATGAAACATTAATGTACCTGCCAATGGTCAAAGAAGGGAAGGCAGCGGAAAGAAAACTATTTTATTCTTCACCTGCATTATTTATTTTGTTTCATATTTAAGCTCTAGCTAATCACTAAAATACAATCATCTCTAAAATATCAAATTTATGAATTGATTATTTTTAATGATATATAATAGCCTTTTAGAAAATGTTGGATGATGTCATATGCACCTGATAAAATACAGCTAAACTGATTTTTTAATAACTTTTGCTAACCCTCTGAAGCACAACAGATATTTTGAGAAGTCTGTCTTGCTGATAAAGGGAAGACATCTTAGATTATAAATGTGTGCCCTGACAAGACATAGATAAGGACACAGTAAATAAAAGAGCCTCATAAGTGTTGCCCAACACTCAATTATTCATATACATTGCAATTTTCATTATGTTATCTGATGTAAATTTTCAGAAACAAGTTTGGCAATTTAATTATTTAGATACTTTCTAAATGACCAAATTCATAAACTGCATGAATTCCTCCAAAGTAAAAGCTTTAAAACTTGCTTTTTTTCAGATGAAGCAAAGTGCTCTGTAACTTTACTTGTTAAGTTTTGCAGGTACAGTTGTTTAATTTGCTAAGGCAATGATTGCAAATGTGCTCTGTCACAGCTTTTACATTCCATCTCTGTATATATGAGATTTAAGTCAACCTCAAGATTACTAGTTTATTTTCTTATTGTTTTCTGCATAGCTGGCAAGCCTCTCAAATGTACCTGTTTGGGGAAGGGTTCCTATTGTCAGGCTTGCTTTACCCTTGTAGAGGATGCCCTTATTTATGGAGATATGTCATTTTCAGGCTTGATTTATCCCATCAGTTTTCTGAATCTCCCCAATCACATGTGATTTAAAGCTGTCTAGTAGCCAGAAAACCACATTAGATGACAAACGCACTAATATAATCAATAATTTAAAGCAAGAGGACATACATCTTGCATCTCCCTTTTTTAAAAAGAGAAAATAAATGACATTGTGTGGTAGAATTTTACAATACAGTTATTTAGAGTCTACAGCTTTTACACTATCTCTGATAATGTGGTTATATTTTTATATTTTTCCTCCAATTTGTCACTGTCTGGTTTTAAAACATGTTTCTGAGTAGTATCCCACATTCCTGTTAGAAGCAGGGAGAGTTATGTGCTATTTGGTATTTAAAGTTTATACTAATTAGATGTCCTCATTTTTAGCTGGATGTTCCTATTTTTAAGGGCCCTTGTTTCTATTGTCCATGCCTGTAGGTTGAGAGGTATGTAGGGATGTTTATCAGCTTTGCATGTGATATGTATCGCTGCACCAGAACCATTAATCTTAATGTTTTAACCTTGGCCCAATTTTAATAACATGATATTACTTGAACTTTGAACTTGCATTCAAACTTTCTTAAAATCTTTCAACATTCTTGTTATTTTAATCAATGAGTCCACTGTATTAATGTAACTGTGTTTGCAATTATTTCCCAAATGGTGCAAACTTGCTAATAGTGTTGTTAATATTCAATGGTGTAAGAGAAGTAGGAGTGACATGACCTCTAAGGTGCACTACCTTGAAAACCATCAATATCACCATCGGCAGTTTACATTGCCTAATGAAGACTGCCAGCCCCATCCTGTCTCCATCAGCAGTCATCAATTAAATTCTTGGAAAAGCATCCCAGAGACACCTTAAGACACTTATATCCCCAACCAGTCAAATTCACAAAAGCACATATCAACAGTCAACCAAGCTTCTTGGTTACTGCTAAACAGGAGGGCTCTTTGTGGTCAGACATAACTTAAGGCAGTCTTAGGAAGACAGAAAGCCATTGGAGTGCAGGTGAAAAGAAGAAGTCCCCCCTCAGTTTGCAGAGTGACATTAGTGGCAAGATAGGAAGTGGGAAGCAGTAGTTGCATAATATCATAGGATCATAGGACCATAGGAGATTACTAGGCTAACAAAAACTAGTATTTTTCATATCCCCCGCAATCCCTAGAGTGTTTATATAATGCGCTGGACTCTTTGGCTTTGGTCACATCATGCATATGAACATATTTATGATGTGACCTAGGCCAAAGAGTCCAATACATTATATAACCACTCTAGGGATTGCAGGGATATGAAACCTAAGTTCTTTGTATTGGAAGAGGTGGGTATTGATCCCGGGAGGGTTGTTGGGAAGCCAGGTTAGAGTATAGGGAGCTTTACTTGCAACTCAGGTTAGATTCAGGAAGGACCCCAGGCTTAAATGACCAACTTAGTATCAACAGTGTATTAAAATTAAGAGCAGTAAAATTGTGAGTTTGCTACATACATGAAATACACCACACGGTCCATATATTTTGCCTACATCCAGGTTTAGGTTCATTATTATTATTATTTTTATAGACTGCACTGCATTTTACTACAACAGGTGGACAAGACTTTTATTAAGTTTTTTACAGGATCTAGTTTTATTATAATATTATATTGTATACAAAAGAATTATTATATTAAGTTAGACATATACTTGAAGGTCTGAATGAGCAGGGGCCTTTAAATGACTAAGGCTTAGTTAATTGTTTTTAATTAATTGGATTAATTTACTGGTTTATAGCAGTGTTTTATGCATTTTAAATTGTTCTGAAGAAGCCTGGGGTATTCCGGGTGAAAGCACTTAACTGTTATGACATTGTGTGACATTGTATTACTTATTAGAATTAAAAACATGTTTTGGGTCTGCTGTCCTGCCTTGCCATGGACTTCCTTGGTTTTTGAGATTACTAGGCTATTGACCTAGAGGTCATTTCAAGCCTAGCTGTTTTGTCCCAATGTAATATCATAGAAATGCTAGTAAATACCCAGGATTGCATTTAGTAATGAATGTCCATGTCCAGGAGGGTTGCGGGTGCTATCCCAAGTAAGAATTTACTGTGCCCCATCCATTTGTCCAGGTTCCTCTTGAACAGTGTCATAGAGGTGCTCTGTTTCACATGAATTGGTAGCCTATTCCAAAAGTTCAGCAGTCACTGGGAAACATATCTGCCTCCAGCATGTCCTATTTAAATTGCAGGCCGTATTTAGGTCCCTGGAATGGGTAGCTCTAGTCCAGTTTAATTTACTTATATGCAGCAAGCACATTCATTAGGTTGGCTTGAGATTGCTCTGTAAGCCAGGCATAAGACTCCCCTGAGAAGTCTATACTATACAGAGTATAGTGACAGGGACTTTAGTCGGCCCGTATAAGGCATGTGCTGGAGTCCCTTGATCTTCCTTGTTAGAAACCTCTAAAGTCTTTGCAATTCTTGTAGGTGCTTTGTATGGTACATGCCAAAAGGGGCATTATACTCAATTTTGGGCCAGATTAGCACTGAGTATAGAGGGGTTATAACCTCTTTTGCTCTTGCGGCAATGAGTTTACTAATAAAGTGTGCTACATAGAAAGCCTTCCTTACCACAGTAGATATACGGTGGTCAAAGTTAATGTTGCAGTCAACTTGTGATCCCAGATCCCTTACCACTTTGTAGGTACTTAAGGTACTGTTGTTGATTTGATAGTGTGAAGGGACATTGTTTGTGCCAAAGAGAATGATGTTGCATTTCTTTGTATTCAGTTTGAGACCATGACTAATACACCAGTTATTGGTCTGCATGAGACCCTTCTGAACTATACTGACATCATTTGGGGATTCAATAATCACACCCAGTTTGCAGCCATTCGCAAACTTGTTCAGCCATAACCCCTTATTTTTGACCTGAACTTCTGAGAGGTACATACCAAATAGAAGGGGGCTCAGCAAAGACTCCTGTAGCAGCATTCCACTGGTGACAGGTTTGCTAGTTGATGTGGAGTCTCCTACTTTGAGAGTGTGTGTCTGGTTTGTGAGTCAGTTGGCAACCCATCTTACAACAAAGGGGTTTACATTTAGTTTGCAAAGTTTATCGGTAATGCCTGAATGTGGGATTGTGTTGAAAGTCTTTGCCAAGTCTAGGTTTGCTGTGTGCACAGATTTGCCCTTGTCAATCACCCTGGTCACATTTTTGAAGAAATCCACCAGATTTAACAGGCAGGATCTGCCCTTGACGAAGCCAAATTGGGTTGGATCCAAGCTTTGGAAGTCACCTATGTCTTTATTAGGTCCATAATGATACCTTCCGTTGCCTTACAGATGAGGTTGGTCAGGCTCATGGGTCTATAATTCCTTGGCTCTATTGCTAGGCTACCTTTGTGGAGGGGAATAACTGTTGCTGTTCTGCATTCCTCAAGAACAAAGCCTTTGGTTAGGCTATAATTTAAAAGGGTACTTAATGGTGATGCTAGTTCATGTTTTAACCTATTTAGAAGACAGCCTGGAATGCTGTCTGGTCCCATAGAGGCTGTGTTTTTACCTTGGACAAGGCTCTGATGATCTGCTCTTCAGATATATAGGGTGGGAGGAGTTTGGGGAACGGTTTGTGATATGTTTGGAGGAGATAAGGGAGTGAAATTTTCACCATATATATCCACTAGCAGGTTTGCTATCTCTGTGTTGGTCAGTGTGTGTGATACCATTAGTCACTAGTTCTGCACATGCTTGGGTCCTACATTTTAGGCTACGTATGTAGCTATAAAATGCCTTATGGTTATCCTTAACTGTGCTTGCTAATTTTTCTCAAAGTTACCCTTAAAGGATGTGACGTGTTGTCTTATTTGCCTGTTGAAGCTGAGGAGGATACTTTTCCATTGTTTGGGCCTTGCCATAGTTTTCTTGGACAGCAACTTTCTAAGTTTAAAGTTTGTTAATGCTGGATGGCAACAATGGAGGCCTATCTTTACTTGGGACTCTGGCTTTGATTCTTTCTGATACAGCTGAGTCTATACACTTATGCAAGTGATTGTACAGGGCTTTAGTGCAGGCTTTGGTGTAGTTACCACTTCCAGTTTGTGGTGGGGCCTGAAATGCATTTATACCTTCACCTAGGATGGTATAGTTTGCCTTGGTGATGTTTTTAGTCTGATTTCACCCTTTGTGAGTTCTGATGTTAGTGCCAGTTTGAAGGTGACTGATTTGTGGTCAGATTTAAGCAATAAGGGTCTGACAGTTGTGGCAGTGCATCTGTTTGACGTGTTAGTGATGTCCAGATCCAGAATGTTAGTTCCTCTTGTCAGGGTATGAACAATTTGTTCCAGGGCATTTGAGTTAACAAAGTCAAGGAACTTCTGCGCTAGTGAGTTAGGGCTAGTGTAGGTTTCCCAGTTGATGGTGGGATAATTGAAATCCCCCATAACCAGGGTGTTTGGTAATATTTAAATTGTCTCCAGTTTAGTCAAGTAGGCTTCATGCATGTCATGACCCATGGAGGGGGATCTATAACTGGCTATGACTTGAATGGGGGTCTTACCCACCGTATCCTGAACTTGAAATAACTCCATGGAGATGTCCAGGCTAATTAGACGAGAGGTGAATTTATCTCTAATATAGATAAAACACTGCCTCTTTTTGCTTGCACGTGTTCATTTTGTGGTCTAAAGGTGTGGAAGGCATTGTAGCCTTGCAAGGCCAGGGTACTCTCTAACACCTTGAACCATGTTTCTGTGACTGCACAGACATCTACATCTTCCAGAGATAGAAGTGTTTCCAGGGTGTGTAGTTTTTGGTTTAAGCTCCTAGCGTTTAGCAGCATGACCCTTTTTGTTATGATTGGCAAATTTCACACCAGTACGTTTGCTATCTAGACCTTGCCTAAAAAAGGCACTATGTGGGAGGCAAGAGCCTCTGCCAGCAGCCAAAAGCCTAGTGGTGCCAGATGCAAACTGCCTCTGGGAAAGCAGTGAGGTTTATCAACCATGGTTTCCCAGGCAGACAGGAACTGGATCCCCTTTGAATGACAGCAAAAACTAAGCCAATTATTGAAATTGATCATTTTTTTGTTTATACTGTGGCATCATTCTAGGTGAGGGTAGTGTGCTGCTCAAGACTAGGGACATACCTGCCTGGGACACTTACTCAGAGAGCTCAATCATGTCTCTCTTCATATAGTCCAGTGAAGTATATCTCAGGTCATTCACTCCAACATGAAATATGACAGGGTCATAATGGTACTTGTTGCTGAGAGATCTGAGTGCATGCATGATCTGATGAAGCCTGACACCAGACAGGTAGATGACTGTGACTTTCTCCTTGTCCAACCTGGTGAGTGGGACATCCGTGTGTACCATTATGGAGTATCCAGTAACAATAACATTTGTTTTTGAGTGTTATTAAAGGAGCACCAAGGAACAGAATGTCAATTCTATAAGGAGACAGGCCACAACACTGCAAGCTTTAGCAGCATTAGACCTCAATCTGTGAAGCTCTGTTAACAGTTTTTAGACCGTCATAAACACAATTTTCCAGTTAAATAAGTAGTAGGTAGCATGCCAACAAATAAGGCCTCATTATGATATGAACCTAATTACCTTAATCATGCTATCAAACCAGGTGAAAGGTGATTAGTTACTTTGAACATGACATCCAATTAATTCTGAGCAAGTGTGACTGAGGAAGGAATGCATACACAAGCATATTTGCTCTAGTATTGTTAATAGCAATAGCAATGTGTGAAAATATTTAGCATATAGATGTTGTAATGACCAAGCCCATTGTTAGTGTGATCACAGACAGAAGATTTTACAGCTACATCGATTTAACATGTTGCTATGAAGTAAAATTCTATGTGCATTCAGTGACAAACAGTCTGCTAACAGAAAGAGCTCCAGACACATGCCCTAATTGTTATCACTTCAAGCCTTGAGACTTGCAAAATGAGACATCATCCTCTTTCTGCAGTCAGTGACAATTTGTTAGGGGAGAGAGGGGCTTAAAGGACATGTCCAAAACCAGCCTTTTCTAGCAGCCCTAACCAATGTCCATACATGTCAAGCAGAGTGCCTCTTTGGCCTTCTTCAAAAGGAACCTTGACAATTGAATGGGAGAAAGGAAATTCACCCCGGGGATCATGTCAGTCGCCCTGCTAGACAGGGGTCCAGGCAAGTAAATAGTGTGGGAAGAAATAGCCAGGGAATTGTTATGGTTAGGCTTGTATAGGCCCTAGGGCTGATAGCCTAGTACCAACCTATGAACCTATGAACCAGTACGATTTCTTCTTAGAGTGCATGTCGACACATTTCCAATATTTGTTAAAGCAGGACATGGTCTTGTAGTGTAGCTATGAATACATGTGCACTGTCGCTTGACTTTTTCAGGCACATGGATGTGAAATGTACTGTTTGGTCTACAGCAGTTTGACACAGTGCAGAGAAGTAAGGCTATGAGCTATTAATCAGCAGCTTTCAGTAGTGTGTGGTTTGATTGCATCAACCTTTGTCTTCTGTGTGACTCAAGTCTCTTCACCAGACAATGCTCCTGGGCTTTTCCTGAAAAAGGGGCACTTGGATTCAATGAGTTGTCCCTGGGTGTTAGGAAATGCATTACACACTTTGAATTCTTGCACCTTTCACATAGACACTAATTAGTGCTTCACTCTATACTGTTTAATTATGAATACCAGCAAGTCTCTTATAGTTTAATGAGTTGTCAGATGCTTTTTCAGTACATTTGAGTGCCAAGGGAAGAGAAGTTTATTCTGCTGCTCATGCTAAGTCTGTTTTCAATTTGAGAAATGTTTTGGTTTGTTTAGCAAATGGCTGTCAGTGTTTTTGCTGTAACATTTGAAATAAGAATGTTTAATCCAATTTAGTAGATTGATATAAAAAGTAAAGAAAATAGTGTGCAAATTGATAGGTTCGAGCAGTGTTTTATGGTAATTGAGCAGTATTTTATGGTAACTGGGGAGATCAGTCAAGTAATGGGATATTGGTATTGCTTGAGAGTTCTGGACCATTATCCTTGCCTAGGGCCCTATTTAACCATGATCTGGCTCTGGCCTGGACAAGTCTGTGGTGCCCTTCTGTATGGACCTGGTACTACATACAGGATGTTTACCACATGCTGCATTCTGTACGATGTGATCATGCGTTACTCTGCTGTGCAACCACCATGTGATGGGAGTGCATCTCCAGCCATCATTCCTTTCACCAGTGATGAAACTGACCATGGTCAGCTGATGGCAGTAGCATGGAAATCCCTGTGAAAGGTTCATGCATGGTATTTGTTGCACAGGTAAAGAGTCAGTATCTAGTCCACAGCTATGAGCCATGACATTCACTTAGGGAAAGGGAAGCAATAAAAATCACATAGATGATACTTGGTGCATGCAATGTTACTTGTGGGTTATGCTTTGTGGTACATAGTCAGCTGACATTTTACATCAGACATTGTTTTTTTTTCCATAAAAAATGTTTTTCAGAAAGTCATTTGAATGTTTTATTATGTTGGGATAAGTGGCAGCAGTGACTGTTCTCCTGTCTGGCTGACATCTTTACTGTCATCTACATAGTCAGTGACAAAGACATAAACAATAATGCAAGGATTTCACATTAGGCACAGTTTGTTATATGGTCTCATATTAACTTTTTCCAAAGTCATTTTAAGATTTATTAGGGTTGGAGCTGGACTGGTGTATATCTGAGAGGTATTCTGGCTGAATGACACGACATGTGAAAATAAGGTGAATTGCACCATACCCATGGTTAGTATTCAACTAAAAAAACAGTAACTGCCAGGCAAGGTGTAATAAGAAACGAAATAATAAAAAAACACCAAAAAGGCATGAGGTAGACTACCAGTAGTTTTTAGCGTTGTTAAACTTTAATAGTCGCTATTCATCGCAAAGACTTCCTCAGAAACATAGTATAAAAACACACTCACCATTAAATAATTACATCAATTAATTCAAGAACCAATCATCACTTTCAACCAATTATGTAAAACATGTTTCAAATTACAATCACTATATGTTAGCCCACAAAAAAAAAAAAATAGTGTGGAGTATATTACGTTTTTTTTAGGTAAATACACCAATGTAAAAAATAACAATATTATGACTTTTATGTCACTTTTAGAATTGATATTGGAAAATAGTTATTTTATGTTTAACAATCGTTTTTACAAACAGTTAAAGGGAGTGGCAATGGGGGCTACAGTAGGACCTACCTATGCCAATTTGGTTTTAGGATGGTGGGATGTTGAAATTTTACCAAAGGCACTCCTTTTTGACAAAATCATTTTTTATAAGAGATTGTCGATGATTTATTTTTTATATTAAAAGAGGAGGGTTTTGATGTTGCAAATTTTGTAGACTCCTTAAATCAGAGTACTGAATTTTTAAAGTTCACTTTGAGTGAGCAAGGTTCTAAGGTGTCTTTTTAGACATAGATATTAGGTGTGACACACAGATAAGTTCTTTTATTAGTAGTATTCATCGAAAGAGTACTTTTTGTAATAGTTATGTACATTTTAAAAGTAGTCACCGTGTTCATGAAAAAGAACATTCCATGATGAGAGTTCATTAGAGCATCCCATATGACAGTGGAAGATAGTGTTTTTATTACAGAAGTGAAGTTTATAAAAGATTTATTTCTGGAAAGGGGGTATCCTGGTGATTTATTGAATAGGGCAGCTCAAGAAATTATTTCTAAGAGAGGTACTGAATTTCCACCCATTTTAATAAGTTTTTTTTTTTTTTAAAGGAAGAGAGTCCTGACAATGCAAGGGGAAGACAGGAAAGTAGAGGGGAAGGACCCAAATTTTGTTTGGACAAGTGCACTGATAATTACCTTATATACAAAGTAATAAGTGACAATTGGAAGGTCATTTCAGGCAACAGTGATGCTGCTAGGTTGTTAGGTGACAGTTCAAACTTAGTGTATAAGAAAAATTATAGTATTAAACAGATGCTGGAAAATAAGAAAAAATATTTAGGATGTTTTCCAACTCAGATAAGTTTAAACTAAATGAAAACTCCAGCCAAGCTAGAACTTCCACTGAGTAACCTCTTGTATCAGAGGCACATGGGATATATGCAAATGACCATTAAGAACATCAGGTGTTTCAGCTATATGGTGCTTCTGAATGCTCATGACATATTTCTTTTTAAGTTGTTTCAATTGACAATTTCAGGCCAGTGAAGTCAAACCCCACTAGCTGTGGTTATGCATATTTTGGCCTTGTTATGACCTCATCAGACAAGCACAAGCAAAGTGTTTGAATAAGCATAAGAAACACAAAGCTTTTATACCTAGCTGATATCCATTACAATTAGGGTGACTGCAAAATATCCTAAATAACAAATTAAAACAAAGAGTGAGAAGGCCACATATAACAAGGCTGAAATATGCATATCCACAGCTAGTGGGACTTGGCTTTACTGGCCTGAAATTGTCCATTGAAACCACTTAAAAAGCAATAAGTCACATGCATTCAGAATCACCATATAGCTGAAACACCTGATATTCTTAAGGGTCGTTTGCATATATCCCATGTGTCTCTGATACAAGAGGTTTGAGAGGTCACTCAGTGGAAGTTCTAGCTTGGCTGGAGTTTTCATTTAGTTCCTACTGATTGGTTTTTCAGTGTGACTTTCTCACTCTTTGTTTTAACTCAGATAAGTTTGGGAATGACCAAATGTTTGAGGTGTAAAGTATGTAAATTTATTCATGAAGGTCTGTACATTCTTTTAACACATTTAGATTGTATTATTTCAGTTCCTGGTAGGTTGGATTGTGGAACAAGTGGAATAGTGTACATAGCTTTGTGTTCAGCATGTCCAGCCTTTTATGCAGGAATGACTACAAGAAGTTTGAGGAAGAGAACTCAAGAGCATCAGTATGCAATAAAAAGGAAAAATGTAAATAATGCCTTATATAAGCAATTCACTTTTTCTATAATAGAAGTGGTTAGTCAAGATCTAAGGGGAGGAAATTACAAGAATTTTGTTGAACAAAGAGAAGCTGAATGGCAGCTAGATCTTGCTTCATACATTTCACCAGGTTTAAATGATATAGTAAATATTAGGTGTTTTTAAAAGAAAGAAAAGTGAATATTAGAAAGTATTAGTTGTTTTAGGAAGTTTTGATTTTTGTGGGCTAACATATAGTGATTGTAATTTGAAACATGTTTTACATAATTGGTTGAAAGTGATAATTGGTTCTTGAATTAATTGATGTAATTATATAATGGCGAGTGTGTTTTCACACTATGTTTCTGAGGAAGTTTTTGTGTTGAATAGCGACTATTAAAGTTTACGCTAAAAACTACTGATAGTCTACCTTGTGCCATTTTGTGGGTTTTTTTTGGTCACATAGGTAGTATTAAATTTCACTTTAGTGAGTAGACTACACTGTGATAAGCAAATCCTACTTTGTAATCACAAGCTCTTAGTGCTATACTCCTCGGACACCTATCACTTAAAAAAAGGACACATCTCTCAAAATGCTGCTCCCCAAGTACTTACTAAATGTAAGTAACATTTTCAACTATTTCCCTTAAAACTATTAAAGATGTTGGTTTTAGATTAGCAGCAATGCATCTGTTCTTAGACACATTAATTTAGACAGTTGTAGACATAATATGACCTGAAAAAAAGCCATATTGCTGTTGTACTCAGAAGAAAAAGTGCTCAGTTGAGTACAAAGAGTATGCCTGGCTACACCCTTGGTGATAAGTGCACTACTTATTTACCATTTATTGACATTTGATTACCAGAAAAGTCTGAATGGATAGAAGCCCATTTCCAGAGTTGACCCAGGAAGAAAAGCTCTAAATGATTTCAAAACATTTTAATAACAATCATTTTACAAACTTCAAAAATAAAACAAAAACATCTTTAGTTTAAATAATTATAAACAATTAGACAATATAAAAACACTGGCTAAAAATCAATACAAGGTATATAGCAATCATTTAATAGTTACAGAAATTTTAGACAGTTTGTAGAGGAATTAAAGGTAAATTAGTGCACTACAAGCAGGAATTGCAGTATGAAATGATGGAAAAAAGGCTTATAGTATATTTAAAGAGAAAGTCAGGGAAAGAAGAAGGGAGTGTAAGGAAATATAAGAAATGAAAAGATACATGTTCACATTTAGGGATATAGTTTATCCTGGCTTTGAGCAAGAACAGAGACAGATTTTAGCTAGGAAGTCTTTCAGAATGGTTTTGAAAGATAGGAAGCAAGGGTATAGACCTGATGGTTACAGATTAAGGAGTTCCAGGCCTTAGCAACCTTATATTAGTACAGACAATGTCCAGCAGACTTGCTAGGTTTATAGACAAACAGGAGTTTTTGGTTACTTGATTGCAATGACCAACTGGGAACATAGTTGTGTAGATTGTTTTTTAGTGCTGGACAGGCAGACGGATGCTTTATAATTTTATAAGTATAACGAATGTGTGTATATGTTAATTGATGTGGCAGTTTTAACCAATTTAGTCTTTTCATTGTTATACAGTGATGGGTTCTGAAAGAGGTATGTGCTGAAATTTAGCAACTTTGTTATAGCATTGCTCACGTTTTAATTTATGTGAACCCTGGAGGTTACTAAGGATAGGGTCATCATAACACAAGTGGGGAGGAGATAAGTAGTGGCAAGTGCAGCTTGCATCAGTGGGAGAGTTTTTGGCTCTGTAAGGCATCCCTAGTTCTTGATGAGTTTTTCTTATGCAATTTTGTATATAGAGGTCGAATGTAAGATTATCCTCCACTATCACCCCGATAGTTTGCACAGAGAAGTGACTTCAATGGTTGTATTATCAAGAGAGAGGACTTTAACTTTTGTTTTTTCATGAGAGAGGGATATGGGGGAAAAGTATTATCAAAATACTGGCAGTTTAAAGGAAAGTACTTTTTACTTTTTGTGTGATGTTGTCTCATTACTACTTTTTCAAATAGAACAATGAAAAAAGCCACATTTTAAGTATCACAGTGTTCTGATACTTATTTGTAGTTATTAGCATTTTTTCTAATGAGGATCAAGAACTGTATGCTCCAGTCAATCATCAATGTTTTCTACTCTGTTGTTCCTCTCACTTCCAGATGGTGTCTGTTTCACTTTTGACAGTAAAAGCTAGGAGGTCAAGGATCCTGATCATCTTCATATCTATCTCAGTTCAATTCCATTCCTCATACATCCTAAGATAATGCTGTGGTTCTCCCCAAATTTGTTTTCATACTTAAACACTTTCTGGCATTGCTCATTTACCCATGCATATCCCTAGAACAGGTTTTTGATCAATGTATTAGTTTTTGATCAATGTATTAGTTTTTGATCAATGTATTAGGTTTTGATCAATGTATTAGGTTTTGATCAATGTATTAGGCTTTGATCAATGTATTAGTTTTGATCAATGTATTAGTTTTTGATCAATGTATTAGGTTTTGATCAATGTATTAGTTTTGATCAATGTATTAGTTTTTGATCAATGTATTAGTTTTGATCAATGTATTAGTTTTTGATCAATGTATTAGTTTTTGATCAATGTATTAGTTTGTTCACAGCCGCAGTCTGTGATTCTTCCTATTTTCTTTTTCAAAATATAGACAGTATAACAAAAACATGAAACACTCACATTTGATCACAAATACGCTATATTCTTATATGTGTAAGTCAGCTAACTGTACAGTATGTGTCTTCTTTTAGGTTCAACCCTTTTCCCTTGCCACGTTTGCAGCTAATCCTTTAAAAGGGCCACATGCTCATTATTTCCCTTCATACCCCTATAAATCAACCCTCTTTCAATTCTGCATGTTTTCTTCATTTCACTGTGGGTGCATATCTGACCTACCCTTTATTTCTTTTTAAACTTCTGTGGACAAATCTGATTTTACTAAGCCACCTATCCCAGAACTGAACATAGGTCCACTCTCCTGAGTCTGCTAACCTGTAAATTTCTTTCAAGTAGCTTAGGATGCAAATCTGACTTTCCTCTTTCCTGTATTCACAACTAACTGTTGCTTATTTTAGATCCCACATTGTTAACATATCATTCAGTGATTTTGCCTACCATTTAGCCAGCTCTTTCCCCGCCTAAGATATTTCCCTTAATCATAACATGCTTCATATATCCCCATCTCAATAAAGTACTTTAATTCTCTCCTGGGCCTTGCATCACTTTTCATGTTCTGCTGGATTCACAATAAAGAGTTCCTCTTTATTCTTATGGGATCCTAACTTTAATGTGTCACCTTCATTACTGCTTCTGACATAGCTAATTAGGAAGATTGAAGGATGTGCAGTTCATCTCTATAAAGCAAAAAAGCTTTATTAGGCCAAAGAAATTCACCTAAGAGCACCTTTTAGGATATTCTGTTTTATTATTTCCTTTCTCATCTGCAATGTATGAATACAGTGTTAGCAGCACATGAAAAGTGAGCCTCCTTAGCTACATTTTTGCATTTATCTATATATGTTTTTCACTCCCAGCAAAAAACGGTAATAGGACTAATAGATTTTCATTAAGTAATTATTTAAAGAATACCCTTAGTCTGGCTTTTGACACTATTTCATTTACCACAGTTACTCTCAAAATTTTGCACTTTGATTTGTTTTCTGAATTACCCTTTTCCAATTGACGTGATAGTTTCTTCCATTTCCTATATATCTTTTTGATTGGAAACTTCCTGTTTGTATATCCTTTTTCAGTTTTTTTATATATGCATATTAATCTTTTCCATCATATTTTTGTTGCTTCTTGACTGTATATTTAATTGTAGTGATACTTTCTGCTGCACATGGTAGTTTCTTGAAAAGAAAGCACATTTTATCATCATTTGATCTTCAGTTAATCCCCCTCCCCTTTCTGCTCTCTTAAATACCAAGTTTCATCTACTATACTTCAGTTTTACTGCTGTTTTAAACCTTGAGGACACAGATTTTATTTTATTCCATAGGATAGCAAATATACTAGGCTATTGCTTTGTGACTGCTGGCCATGTACCATGAATCCCACTTGAAATCTTCATCTTCATCAAAAGAATAGCAAGGACTGGATAAATTAGAGCAACAGATCAAGATCATTCTTGCATTTTCAAGTCCAAGTAACAATTAAAATGTTTCCCCTGAATCATATATAAATATTTTTAATTCAATAAAAGTTCATAGGTTCATACTAGGCTAACTGCCCTTGTGAGCCATTGTAAGCCTAGCCAATTATCCCTTGTGAGACTCGAACCCTGTACAGGAAAATAACTTTCTTGGGTGGTGTAAGCCAGGGAACCTTGTTGGCTAGGACTTCATAGGCCCTTGGGCTGATAGCTTAGTACCTACCTATGAACCTTGTGTTTGTAAGGCAAGCACCTTAACCATTAGGCCACCCTCGCAACCATTTTATTAAAATGTTGTCAACCATTTTATTAAAGTTTAACTCTGACAGAGAGGAGCCACATTAGGACAGGGAAAAACAGAGCAGGAAAGAAGAACCTCAGTTAGGCAGTTCAAACAACTTTAACAAAATATCATTAAACTCAACCTATTTAAGTAATTTATGCTGCACAATATAACCAGGGCCTGGATGTTACCTTTCTGGGTGGACTCCTGACTCCTCTTTGAATTAACTACATACTATGGTTACTCACTACTAGGCCTAGGAAATAAGGGCAGGATCCATTATGGAGTAGTGAGCATGGCCCTTGGGAGTCATCACTTATTAGGTGGTTGTTCATATACTCGAGCTGTAGTAGTGATTAGTGCAATAAGATCAGAATGTTATGCCCCCTCGATTACCCTAAGATGACTTGAGCATTTCATAATTTCCATCAGAGGTTGTGCAGGCATCAGATTCCCCAAACTATTTCTCCCAGAGCTGCCAATGGCCAGTTCATCCTATCTGCATTCACCAGCCCTTACAGTGGCTTCATCTCATTTTCAAACACAAGCTACTGACAGAGCAAATGGACACTGTACCTCTGACCCATCAGGCTGGCTTCAATGGTTTACATGTTTGCATTTACAGTGCTCAGGCATTACAGGTTAAATTCTCATAGGAATGTATGAATAACACTTGGCAAATGGCAATGAGTAGTATAAGATGCCTGGCCACCATATACACCTTTAAACTGATAAATGTAAAGGTTCTTGACACCATTGTTAAGCACTTAATACTGCCTGCCTCTCAAAATGAGCAGACCTTACTTTACAACCCTGGTGTAAATTTTTGTCATCCTATCCAGTCACCAAGACTAGCCTTAAAGGTATTTAAAGAAATATTTTGTTTGACTTGTACTGGAGACTTATTCAGTAAACTGGGAATACAATATCTGAGGGATTTATATCTCCAGTGAGTCTTAATTAATATTTATTGAAGATTTAGGTTCCTAGTGACGATGCTTGTAAAGTCTTTGCTTTTATTTTATTTTTTTATTTATTTTCTTCTTAACTTTCTCATGTTGCATCTGTAATACAGCTAACTTAGTCCAATATCTATAATGCATGTGTTCATGTTCATGCTATGTCAAAGTATCAAATGTTATGTGTTATAAACTGGATCAAATAAAATGAGACATTGCTCTTTTGTTAGGATATGCACAGTTTCACATGCCCTTATAATACATTTACTTGCAGCTGCCAGTAAGGGCCAAAGCAAATGATGTTAACTGTTATTAACCCAGTAACACCCGAATTTATGGAATATTATACTTCTAGCAGCCTACAAACATCTTTAAATTCTCCAGCATTTTCTGAAAAATTAAGTTAAAATGCATAAGCCAAATAGTAGCAAATCTGTTGTGGACAGTAAACACTATTCCAAAGATACAAACAACAATGTATTCAGCATAAAGTATTCTTTACAATGATTATAGTCAATGAATTCATAATCTTTAAAGAAAAGATGTAATATTTTATAAGGCAAGCAAATAAATAATTATCAAGAAAAGATGTGTACACAGCTCATTGAAAATAAGTCTAATTATGCAACGTTTTCTATTATAAAAAAATAGTCCAATTTATACTATCTGTCAAATCTGGCTGATGAAATGTGTTAAAACTATTTTGACACAAAAGTGCACATAAATGACATCATAAAATCTGGCTAGGTTTTGAAAACTGCAATCTTTGAAGTGCTGAATTTTTTTACATCAGTAATTTTGATTTTAGTTAATGTCGGCAGTCTGGTGACGTTCAACACTTACATTCATTTGAATGAAAGTCATTATGGATATGAATATTTAAAACATATGTGGTTTGAATATTATTTTTTTAGCATATATTAGATTTTTTCTAACATTTCTCTGGTAACTATTCATATCTTAAAAACTAGACATATAACATGAAAATATATTTGTTATGCCAGATTAGAGCTTTCACTTGACAACAACAAATTTCTTTTAATGCATTTGTTTATTGAGATATTTATAGAAATATGAACAATTTTGCTTGTTTATAAAATTACCAGTATAAATATCACTCATCTTATATCATGATGCCCAACTTATGGTGTAACTATCAAAGACATTTTTCTTTGACACCATCTAATGTTTTACCAGATACCATACAATGACTAGTATGGTACTTGGATTTGGAAATATCAATGAAGATATGGAAAGATGAAAATCTTTCCATATCTTCACAACTGTTTTATTTTTATTTATTTATTTATTTTACATTTGTTGACCGGGTTAGTCTGGCTGAGCTGGTAGCTCTTTTTCAGCAGAGACCCAGAGAGAAAAGCTCCTCGGTGTGGTACAGAGATAAAAGACAATGTACAATAAGGTTACATAGATACATTTCAATTAAGTTACATAGGTTCTTTAAAATTTTACAGTCTAGTAAGTCCCAGCAGTTACAACATTAAGTAAAAAAACAGACAGTTTTTGAAAATGTACACAGAGACAGTTAGGATCTATTAGTACTGTAGTAGTAGTAGTAGTAGTAGTATAGATATAGGGGTAGAATAGAGAGGTGGGGAATTTTGAGGTTGAGAGGCTTAGGACTAGTGGTCATGGACAGAGGCAAGTCCAGTTTTTCATTAGGTATTCCCGAGTGGCAGATTTGAATTGTATAGGTTGATTTAGTAACCTAATTTCAAGAGGGAGTTTGTTCCAGAATGTTGCTGGGTTGTAACTATAAAGTAATTGACCTATTTTGGTTTTAGCTTTGTAAATTTGAAGCAAGTCTTGGTCCAAGCTGCGAAGTAGTCTAGATGGCGAGTATTTGATAATGATAGAGGAAAGACTAGGACAGAATGAAGGAGTATATAGGATGGAGTGGATAAGTTGAAGTTGGTGTATTTTAAGGAGGTATGGAAATTCAAGCCAGTCTAGTTGCTTAAGCGATAGGCAGTGATGGGATTTATAGGATTGGTTAACTGCAAATTTAGCGACCTTGTTATAGGTAGTATCCAGTTTAGTGAGGAGACCAGAATTGAGATCTGTGAAAACTTGGCAGCTGTATAAGAGAGTAGGGAGAAGATAAGCATGGGAGAGGGTTATTTTGGCTCTGTTGGTTAGGAATTTCTTTTTTCGGTAAAGGTGTCCTAGTTTCTGGTGAGTTTTTTAAATACTATTAGTGATGTGAATATCAAATTTTAGCTGGTCATCTATGGTGACACTTAATAATTTAGTACTAGATTCTACTGTAATGGCAGTTTTGTTATTTGATTGGATAGTAAATATAGATTTGAGTTTAGTGAGGTTCTTAGGGAGAAAGAGTAGGAGCTTAGTTTTTTTTGGATTGAGAATTAATTTGTTGTTGCTGAGCCATGTCTCTATGGAGTTAAAAGTAGCTTGAGTAGAGGAGTGAAGGTCAGATGGGTTGTCAGCTAGGGTGATTACAGTAGAGTCATCAGCATTCTGTACTAGTGATGACTGTAAGCATGCAGAGTGAAGTGAATTAGTTAATATGTTGAAAAGTAGAGGTCCCAGGATAGAACCCTAGGGGACTCCCATTTCAACTGTGAGAGGGGGGGATTGGGCAGAGAGCCATTTAACTGATTGTTGCTGGTTTATAAGATAGCTGGAAAAACAGGAGAAAGTAGGAAGAGAGAAATTAAGGTTTGTGAGTTTGGATAGTAGAAGAGGGTGTGAGACCGTGTCAAAAGCTTTGAAGAGGTCCAGGAACAAAGAACCTTGAAAGCTAAAAAAATTAACAAGTTGAAAATAGTCACAAAAAAGTAAATTGAATCCTAAATAACAGTAAAGAATTACAAAAGAGTAGCTTAATATAAATCAGTTACAAAGCTTTAAAAACAAAACAACAATATCAAAAAAAGCAAAAATAACACATCAACAGGAAGTGATAAAATAACACGCCAATAATAAAAAAAAAAAATACATACCTAAAAAAAAGAACTAATAAAAGTAAAAAAAATAACAAAAAAAATATAAAAAATAGTAAAGTACAATAACTAATACAAATATAAAAAAACTAATATATCAAATAAAAATAAAACTTAAAAGATAAAAAAGTTTTAAATATAAAAAATAAAAAATAAAAAGCAAAAATATAGTATATAATATAATATCAAGTTAACCACAAGTCTTGAAAGCAGAGATATTTAAATCCCTAAGTAATTCCAGTTCCTTAAGAAAGCTAGAGTTTAGCTGTATTAGCTGCCACCGGTTGATGGCATCTAGCAAAAATAACTCGGTTTCCCAAATATCAAAAATGAAATAGATATATCCCAATAAATAAAAACTTATGTCATCCTAATGCATAAAATGTAATGTATGTTCATATTACACTTAAAGTTTAGTATAATATTAGGGGAAAGTTTTTATTACTTTTTACAGCCCGTCTTCCTACACCCTATGTAAAACAACAATTGGCTTTGTATATATATTATGGATTTAGACTACCAGTTAATCACAGTATAATTCAAATATTTAAATTTCTAACCTAAAAGGAGTTACCCTATTTCTAACTATTAACAGTGACAATGATTACAAATTTACTTACCTTTAAGTTTAGTTTACATCTGACAATGGAAGTTTGGGGTAATGTTGAGTTTGGGGTAAATTTCTGAGGCACAAAAACATTATTGTGTTTTAAGTTTTTACAAATAACTGTGAAATGCAGTTTTTAATGCTAATCCTTATTAATCTTGACCAAATAGCAATTAGGAATAGCTAACAAAACTCAAGCAAAACAATGGTTGTAAACTAGTAACTACTTTACAGCAAACAACCTAAATACAGTCCTGGTAAGAAATGCAGAGGTTATTAAAAAGTCCACAGTCCTTTTACTGGACTTACTTTAAGTTACAAATTGGTTTACAGGTTTTCTACAACCGGTTTAGTCATACATATATCACACCTACAGTCCTTTCATCTATTAGTGAAAACAGTAAAACATGAAACACAGAACCCTCCCTCAAAGTAAAACACATCCTCAACATCCTAACTTCCTGCTTAAAGGGGTACTGCTGCCCTCACCTCCTGCCCTCACTAACTGACCTTTAGGAATGGATCGCTTGCCAAGGGTGAGTTTGCTGTGAGAAGTGGAGGAGGGGTCTGCTAGGTTTCCAACAGGAACCTTTCAGGAACAGATGATTTTCAAATTAGAGTTGTAGAA
Organism: Protopterus annectens; assembly: GCF_019279795.1. NCBI lineage: Eukaryota > Metazoa > Chordata > Ceratodontiformes > Protopteridae > Protopterus > Protopterus annectens. The sequence goes on along the minus strand of NC_056728.1, from coordinate 1,218,239,130 downwards.
AATTCAAAGTGAGTTGTTGAAAGTTTAAAAGTAATTAAAAGAAAACTAACAAATTGGTCTGCTTCATCACTATTCCTTAAAAAATCATCTAAAAAATCTTGAAAATATCTTGAAACAGAATAAACAAAAATCAATCGTCAGTATATTTCATAAGAAATTCCTAAGCAGGTTTGAATCCCAAACAAAGACATTCCACAAAACCACTTGGGCCCTTGGCCACATCAAGACCACAGGGGGTCTTCATTCATAAGGTAATAAGGAGGGTAATAAGAATCCCCAAAGAAAATAGTTTAATAGTGAGTCAATCTAGGTCAATCTCAACGAGGCATTGAACTGCCGGGCTTTAAAAGTAGACCTATCCATCTCGACAGTTTCTAATGTGGTAATGACTGCAGGTGCAAACACAAATTAAACGTGAAGGAAGTTGTATTTATCAATCATAAATGTCAATGATGATTGTCTTTGATGTTTCGAACTTCCTCTACCTAACCTAAAATTGACTTATGGTAACTATGAGATAATCAATAAACCTGGATAAAACAACACCGTCAGCAAGGGTAGGTCAGAAAACAAGGCTCAATAGGTGGGTGAGAACCGAAGTGGAAAAGAAGAATGGAGGCTAGCTGTTCAGAGGTTCCTTCATTAAAAACTAAATTAATAAAAAACTTTAGTTAAACTGTTAGTTAAACTGTGATGTCATAATCCAGCATCATATATAGCATCATGCAATTATAGTCCAGCTTTTACATAGGGACGAGAACGTTTCTACTATGAACCGTTCTACCATAGAACCATTATTAATAGAAAGAACCTAATGACAATGCATAAACACATTAACAATAACCCTGGACATAGTATGATAGATCAAGTCCCTTCAAGTCCCTATTTGTGGGTCCTTTTCCTTTGGGAGAACCGAACTGGAGAACTGAGTAAAAGCCATGCCCCTCAGGTTTCCCAGGAACTGCAAAAACTGCAATATCTCAGCAGTTTTAAGACAACATGGTTATTTTTAGAAGATATTTCCCTACTTGTGGTATGCTTTTGTATTTTTGTATTTTTATATTTTTTTTTTTTTTTTATATTTTTTACATTATCACACATCAGGTATGATGAGATTTGACTGAAGTTTTATTATTATATATATAAGCAAAACAAATAAATATATTGCTTTATATTTATATTTTTTATTGATTGATAATTTTTTAAACATGTTGTATTTTTATTATTTATTACACCTTTAGTTTTTACACTGAGAGGTGACGTGTGTTTGTGTCCTGTGTATGTGTATATGTGTGTGCTTTCTAGCACTTGTGTTTGATCTCCGATGAAGCTACTCATTTGATAGTGGAGAAAACGCTGTTATTTTGATTCAATAAACTTGCGTTAAGGTCCAGGAACAAGGTAGATAATAATTTGTTATTTTCACAGGCTAGTGATATGGAGTTTATGAACGATATTAGAGCAGTTGTTGTACTGTGTTTTGGACGAAAACCATGTTGGGTGGGTGTAAGTAGATTTTCATGGAGTAGGTGGTGAAGGACCTGATTATGAATACATTTTTCTAATATTTTGGAGAGAGGTGACAGTATGGCTATTGTTCTAAAGTTAGTTATATCTGAGGTGTTTCTTCATTTGTGTATAGGTAGTGTATAGAAACTTTTCCATATAGCTGGGACATAGGATTCGGATATAGAGCTATTCACTAAGATAGATACTGGGTAGGCAAGAGGTTCAGCTGCAATTTGTAAAATGTAAGAAGGGAGAATATCAGCTGAAGGGGAACAGAGTTTCAGTTTAGAGAGGTATGGGTTTGAGGCGAAATGATTCCTGGGGGTTGGGATTTATAGAGAGGGAAGGAGATGTGCTGAAGGAGTTATTTGAGGGCAGAAACTTTATTAAGGATGTTATGGATTCTATAAAGTGGTGGTTCAAGATGGTAGCAGTTTCAAGTGGTGTTTTACTTGGACAAGGGTTTGGAGAGGAAGGGCTTCCTGGGTGAAGTAAGTGACTGATAGAGTTCCAAATTTTTTTGGGGCTAGATTTTAGAGTGTTTGGAGGGTTAGTGTAGTAGTTTCTTTTGTCATTGAGGGTGAGTCTCCTGGCCTGATTTCTTAGTTGTATGTAGGTTTGTAGATGGGAAGGGTTCTTACATTTTATCCATAGTTTCCATGTTCTATCCCTATTTTTCATAAGGGCATGAGTAGTCTTAGTGAGTCAGGGGGCTATTTTGGATTTAGTTCTGACTACACGAAGAGGGGCCAGGGAATCAAGGGAGTTAAGAAATGTGGCATTGAATGAGTGGACAGCATCATCTAGGGGTAGAGTATTAAGATGAGCCCAGTTAATTCTTGTGAGTTGGTCAATGAAGGAATAAGGACTGAAGGTAGATAGATTATGATTAGTAATGTACTTGTGAGGGTTTGATGACCGAGGAGTATGTCGAGTTACTGTTATGGGGCAATGGTCACTTAGGTCATTTGAGAGTGTTTGAGGGTTATGATAATTTTGAGGGTGGGAGACTAGAATCCAATCAAGAAGAGAGCTTGAGAGTTGTGATTTATGGATATGAGTAGGGGCAGTGATTAGTTGCTTGAATCCATGTAAGTTAATAAAGGCGGTAGAGTTGGGAGCCTGGAGTAAGAGTCAGTCAATATTTACATCTCCCATTAAGATGATTTCATTATGGATGGTATGGGAGAGGTGGGATAGAATGTTTTCAGGTATGGTTATATTGTCACCAGGTGGGATATAGACAGCTGCAAGAGTTATGGTGGTGAAAATATTGAGTTAGAAATAGGCCAGAAGTAGCTCAGCAGAGGAGAAAGTGGGAGTAGGATTTTTGGGACTCACAAGGGTGAGGTGGTTAGAGTAGAGTAGAGGATTGCGACTCCACTGCCTTTTTTCTTTTGTCTATCAAGTCTGAGGATGTTGTAACCATGAGGGATGAGATCCCTATCGAGATTATGCAATTTCAACCAAGTTTCAGTAATAGTAACAATGTCTGGAGTGTGGACGGCTAACCAGGCATGGAATTCATGAACCTTGCTAACAATGCTTCTGAGGTTAAAAGAGTAGAAGGTTACATGTTTTTTTGAAGAGGGGGGATGAGTAGAATTTGGGAGGTGTAGGTTTCTGATTTGGGTAGTAGACAGGGGTCAGGGTTGAGATGAATATCGCCTGACAGGAGTATGCATTTAGAGAGATAAAGTAGTTTAACTAATAGAGGTTTATTTTTGTCCTTAGAGGGGGTTACAAGTATTGGGGATACTATAAAACAGCTAAGAATATTTACAGTATAGCATAGTCTGCACGAGAGCCATAATATAATGTTCTGTCTCTCAACATAATTTCACATTTTGCTTCTTAATAATATCCAGCTTTCCCAGTTAATAATATATAAATGAAAAATATGAAATACATGTGACAAACAATGATTAATATTTGTACTGTATGATATCTTACATTAATAGTCTCAGAGTCTATTGCATGCCATATTCCTGTCCCTCTCATACGTTGGTTATTATTAATTGGTAAGTCACTGATTTATGTAAGCCTACCTTTGAAAATATCTGGATGCCTTAAGGAGTATAAGTGATAAAATGCATATATGCAAAAAAAGGTGTTACAGTCATGAATGTTTTAACATATTTTGATTTTGGGACAGTAAAATGTACAATTTGCTTAGGTATATCCATATACGGTAGAAAGTCGATTATCCGAGCTAAATGGGACCTAGGGTAGTTCAGATAATCAAACTGGATAACCAAACATATAATTGAACCAGATAAAAATCTTGTTTTTTTCTGCACACAGGAATACACTTTTCAACCATTCAGTGATTTCAGTGGACAATAAAGAATATTTTTCACACACAAGCTGTCTACAAGCTCAAAAACATACTGAAGTGAATACGTATAATGTTTACATATTCAGACTTTATGATTTTATTTACCCAAAAACTTTGGAAGGATGGTTCTGATAACTGATGTTTTGGATAATCGATGTTTGGATAATTGACTTTCTACTGTATTCTTATGACAATTTCTGAAAACACGGTTCTGGTTATATAAGTATGACAGCAAGAAATAAAGCATTTAGAGGACACCTTAACCACTTTAACCAATAAAACTCAAAAATGCAATACCATAAATAACAATTTCCAAACTATTATTAATAACTACATTTTACCAATTTTAGGTACTGAAACAGCAGTACTGTTTGAGAAACAATACAATTAATTATATTCAATCAGTGTTCATTAAGGCTTATAAATGACTAGTCACTTGAAGTTAACTACTATAAAAAGATATATATAGACGGGGCAGTGGTGCAGCGGTATTGTTGTCTCTCAGCTGGGGTGTCTTCTGTGCGGAGTCTGCATATCCTCCTTGTGTTTGTGTGGGTTTCCACCGGGTGCTCTGGTTTTCTCCCACGTTACAAAGATATGCATCTGAAATATTACTCATTGGGCCTCCGCTGAAAATTGGCTTCATTCCAAGTCGGACTTTCCCAGTTAACAAATGTTTTATATATATATATATATATATATATATATATATATATATATATATGGGTCTACTTCATATGACTTAAATTTCATTTGATTTAAATTCATTTGTCTGAGACCAAAACACTGAAAGTTCAAAAGACTGAAAACTCATTTGATTGAAACTGATAACACTGACTCATTAAAGTAAAAGGTATATGCCCTCTTCCCCACTGTAGTGCGATTCTGGAGTTAGTATATATAAGTAGGGGGGTGTGAGGGGCACAGCCCCCACATTGGAGGTTATGGGGGCGAAGCCCCCCACATACTTTATACATTTTAAACCATACACATGGATATTTATAACTGAAATGAATAACTCTTTTAAGAAAAAAATATTTACCTAAACTATGTGGGGGGCTTCACCCCCCACACCCCACAATGTGGGGGGGCTGTGCCTCCCACACCCCCTAACTATATATACTAACTCTAGGATCGAACTACAGTGGGGAAAAGGGCATATACTTTTTACTTTAATCCGTCAGTGTTCTGAGTTTCAGTCAAATGAGTCTTCAGTCTTTTGAACTTTCAGTGTTTTGGTCTCAGATAAATGAATTTCAGTCAAATGAAATTTAGGTCTTATGAAGTAGACCAGTGTGTGTGTGTGTATGTGTATATATATATATATATATATATATATATATATATATATATATATATATATATATATATATATATATATATATACACATATCAAAGAAACTAGTAGTCTAAATATTAAAACTGATGGAATATTTTAATTGCAATAATAAGATTAATTTCAGAACCTCTGATAACTAAACAAGTCTATATAAAGTTATCAATGAAGTGTCAATAAAGATATTAGACCAAAAAACATATAATGATAATTCCTCTCTATCTGAGAATTATAAGCAGAATTCTTCTTGCTCATGTGTAAAAGCAGTGTTTGGGAGGTGTGAGCAGAGAGAGATATCAGGGATCCTACATTTATTTACGGAGCAAGATGGTTCTCAGTCAAAGATTTAAAGCAATCGAGTTTATAAATGGTACAGGTAAAAGGAAGGAGAATAAGGCATATTCAAAAAAAAGAAAGGGAAGGGAAGGAAAGAAAGGTGAGGAAGCAAAAAGGTTTCAGATTAGATATTTTAAAGCCTTGAGCATCTAAATTACTTACCTGCATGAATACATTAAGGAAATGTGATAGGTATATTCTCTGACAATACATTTTTGTTAGCTTGTTTGTTTTATAAACAGAGTTTTACTACATCCATAACTATAAACCTTTAGTGTTATTCCTAATTAGCCTAATACCATGTTCAAGCTGTCCTACTAATGCAATGATTGTAGTTCCACTGATATGACTGGAAGAGTATCGAGATTCCATGAAATAGGAGTTCATTAGTTAACAAAATGCATTTGTTCTGGTCCCCCTTTTAAATAACTCACACCAACACATAAAGCCAATTGACTACCTTGATTAATAATATCAGATAAACATAAACTTTATTCACACTGTAAAATAACAATAAACAATAACTCCACCAAACTAACGATCTCAGGGCAGTGTACCTACTCACCCCACAGTCCCTAAATGGGAAGCGTACCTGCTCACCTCCATTCAACCAACCCATAACCAATGAATTTCCCTTTAATCAAGTAGTGTCCAGCTACTCACTTGGTCCCCGATTCAATCCATTACCACCTTCTCTCGAGGGGGAACAGAAGAGGACAATCCTATCCCTCTTCTCTGCCTGTACACTAACAAAACTGTAACAAGGAGTTTTTTGGGAAGGAGGGACACATACTCATGCCTAGATGTGACCATTTCCTCTATCCCCCCATATATATCAGCTACTCTAAGTCCCTCCCTACCCTACATCACTTCCCCTAAGCTCCCATCTACTTAACCCTTTATTATCTAAAACTTAACCCCTGTAACCTACACTAACAAACCAAAATCCACTACTCCTTCACTCTTAATATGTATGCCCCCACCAAACACTGCCTAAAGAGGGTCCCGGACAAATTGGCTTGTCCCAAACCTCATTTCTCCTGCCCCCCCCTTTTAAATAAATCACACCAACACATAAAGCCATTTGACTACCTTTATTAATAATATCAGATAAACATAAACTTTATTCACACTGTAAAATAACAATAAACAATAACTTCACCAAACTAATGATTTCAGGGCAGCATACCTACTCAATCTGGCCTGTTCATACTTCAGGGCAGCGTACCTACTCACCCTGTTACATCCTCCACCAGGGTAGCATACCTACTCACCCCGCAATCCCTAAATGGGAAGCATACCTGCTCAACACCTTTCAACCAACCATTAACCAATGAATTTCACTTTAATCAAGAAGCATCCAGCAACTCACTTGATCCCCAATTCAATCCATGACCACCTTCCCTCGAGGGGGAGCAGAAGAGGACAATCCTGTCCCTCTTCTCCGTCACCAGCCTGCTCCCAGGCTGTTCCCCCTCCTAATCCATAGCCTTCACAATACTTTCTAAAAACAACTTCAAATGAACAATAAACAAATCCAAACCAACCTCATTCAAATGCACCCCATCCAGTCGATACCAAACAAAATCACCATCCGAAAAATCTCTATGTTCAATACTACGCATCTCTAAAACCCTTAGTTACATAGCCAAGCTCTGATAAATAAACCTGCCTACCCACTCAATAGCCTGATGATTATAAGCGTTCCTCCAACTCAAACTGGGAACTAACTCTGACCAAGTGATACACATACCCGAGTACAACATCTGCAACCTCAATAAATCCTGTAAAATAATATCTACCAAACGATTCTTGGAAATAATTCCAAGATCATTACATCCCGAATGAATCACTAATATTCTAGGATACCCCACCCTCAATTATACCTGCTCAAACTCATGCATCAACCTGTCCCATCTAATCCCCCTAACCCCATGCCAAGTCACTGACCATCTTAAATGAGACAAATCTGAGTTTTTACCATCCTCCCTAACTAATGCACGTTTCCCTGCCCAGTGGATATATGAATGACCCAGGATGACAATCTGCTTTCCAGGAAAAGAAGAAAAGAAAATGAATAATCTTGCAAACAAAAGTTTATCTAATATATGATAAAAATGCATTTGAAGACAACCTTCCCACCCTTTTAATAACCTCAATGGAACTGTCCTCCCTAGTTAAATCCAAAGCCCTACCAATTCGAAAGGAATGAGCTGCAAACCTATCCACTGGAAAACCCATACAATGAAAAACTCTCCTAATGCGATGTATGAATATACTGCTTGTCACAACCTTCCCATCCACTGAAGAGAAAACCATATCAGTCAAACTCCCCATCCTCCTCCTTCTGAATTCCTTTGCCTACCTTATCAGACAAAGGCTTACATTCTTATCAGCCTTGAGCACCACTACTGAACCTTTACCCAACTGATCTGTCTTAGTCTTCTATAACCCAGTAATAACCACACAGGCACCTATCATTACATCCTTCCAAAATAATGAACCTAACAACTCAGACACATGGAAGGCACCAAAATAAAATCATATACACAACATGCCCCACATAACATAATCCAAGGAACTGCCTCATAATAACGCTAACCCTTTCAACAAAACTTTCAACACTGCCCTTGTCAGTGGCCATCTCATATCCCTACATTCCCCATCCACTTTCCTCCAACCTTCCAACATACGTCCTACTCCATGACTTCATAAAATCCTGTAACCCCAATACCAGGGCAAAAATGCTAATGGCAGCCAAATACACCGTAACAGTTTGCAAAGCCTTATCGAGTCCCTAAGCTCGAGCTAAATAGCACAGCAACAATACCTTTGACCACACTCCTTCCTCTTCTGGCAATTGTAGAACAAACTGATGAAATTCACAAAGAACCCTACTGTAATCCTTCCTGGTAGAGAGAGCCCAAGAATGACAAACCAACCTCCTGGCTACCTCGACCCAAAGTTCCACACCTCTTCTGGCAGGATTTCCAGCACTTCCTCCTCCCCTGGAGCCAACATCCGAAACCTGTGAAACTGAAATCGGGACAAACTATCAGCAATGTCATTCCTCACATCAGGCACATGCACCCCTGTAAATGAAAAGTTTATTAAAAGATTCTGTAAAACCAATTTACGTAAGACCAACAGTAGCAATCCTGACTTAGCCATCTTCTTTTGCAAAACCTGCACCACCGCCATGTTATTGGAATGGAAAACTACTCGCTTATCCTGTAAATGGTCCTTCCAAACTACCGAAGCGCCCAAATAGGCATCAACTCTAAAAATGCCACATCAACTTTCCATTCTTCCTTCCAAGATTGAGGCCATTTAGCTGCAAACCACCTCCCTCCAAAGTAATCCCCCATGCCAATGCCCCCAGCTGAGCCAGTGAATAATTGAAGTTCCTCCTGCCCCACCCAGTCTGACTGCCAAAAAGAAATCCCATTAAATTGTCCCAAAAAACAGGACCACAACAACAAATCCTCTTGAACCAACTTGGTCACCCTAACCCAATGATGTTTACTCCTGCCCCCTTTCAGCATAAATGCCACTGACCTACAAAAAGTACACCCCGGGTGTACCGCTTGACAGATAAAATTCAAAAGCCCTAACAACTCCATAACTGTCTGAAGCCATACCTTAGCCTTAGCCACAACTAACCTTATAGCCATCCTCAGCCTGTCTCTCTTATCCACAGGCAAACAAAACAGTCCCCGTTCAACATCCACCATTAATCCCAAAAATTCTAACACTCTAGCCAGACCTTCCATCTTATGTTGGGTTATAAGTACCCCTAGTTCCTCACACATGCTGGTAAATTCCCGCAAACCTTCCTGGGCCCCCTGACGTCCCTCACCAACTAGCAGAAAATCATCCAAATAATAAACTGCCTTCTGCGTACCCACCCTCTGCTGCCATACCCACTATAGCACTGTACTGAACTTCTCAAATATTGCACATGCCACAGAACAACCCATCGACATGTCTTTATGAAAATAGAATTTGTCCCCCACCACCATCCCCAGCAATGGCCAATCATCCTGCCTGATTGGCAGTAAACGAAAAGCAGACTCAATATCCACATCTACCAACCATGGCTCCTTAAAATCCTTAATTACCTTGACGGCAGCATCCAAAGATGTGTAATGAACCTTGACCTCCTCCTCCACAATAAAATCATTAACTGAACTCCCTTTAGGATAAGACTAATGATGTAGCAACCTAAACTCCCCAGCCTGTTTCTTTGGCATTAACCCTAAGGGTGACACCTTGAAATTACCAAAAGGTGGGCTGTTGAATGACCCCAATAACCGGCCAGCCTCCCACTCCTTCTCCACCAATCCCTCCAATATATCTTCCTTACCCCGCACTGAGTGCAAATTCTTGCAACACACCCCACCTCCAATCACACTATACTTAACAGAAAACCCTCATTGAAACCCCTGTAATATCTCATTTCTAATTGCAAGGTTAGGAAAATCTTGGAGCATGCCCCATAGCACCTCCACCTTAATGAGGAAAGTTCTCCCTTCCCCCATTCCCCCTAAAGAATCCACTTCCCTGGGATCCACGAAAATTACCTCTAACCCTCATGGCTTGAAACCCTTGCACTGAGGGAGAACCACCATCTCGTGCCATAAAATTTGAATTCAAAGCAGTGAGGTCATGGTGACCACAGTGAATGGCTGAATGACTTCCTCCACACCATGAGCAAGAGTGGGAAAATTTGCACCCTACCCAAAAAGAAGACCCACTGTTAAAATACCAACACACCCCCACTCCTTCTCCCCCATTACCCAGTCTATTAAACCCACCATAACTATCCATCATGGTAGCCAACCATATATCAGGATGATGCACCTCCCAACGTAGTGAATGATCCACTGCCTTCCATTTACAGAACCTCTGATCATACCATAACCACACATTCACTGGTCATAAGCATTGCACCTCCCAAATTGTAAGAAAATAACCCAAAAGGGGCAAAACCAAAGACTTGTCCTTTTCCAGATGCACAGCCATGTAGTAAATAAAACCTACCACCCAGTCATCCCATGTTGTGGGGCGAATTTTACGTATAGTTTTCCGACCCAAAACTGCCAACACCACCAACAAATCCTTACTATTAGCCGACTCTGTCTCTACCAAACACTTCACCCCTTCCACATCAATTAGCTTGAATACATCGACATACTCCCCTTTCCAAATTTTTTCCTTCACTGATTCTGGAATGTGCGGGTTCAAAAAGACTGCCCCTGACCCCTGTCCCAATGCCTGTGTGGCTAGCCAATCCCCTGGGCAAAGACCAAATTCGGGACCCTATTCTATCCCATGACTCTGCACTACCTCCACTCACACCACCCACCATACCCATATGCCCCTGCAACCTCCATCTCCGCACACCCTAGTGCATGCCATTCTCTCCGGGGGTCACTACCTCTGAGCTCCCTTTCTTCTTTATTTACCCCCGTGTCCTCACTACCCATCTTCCCTGCCAAAACTGATGAAGCAAAAACATTACCTGAACCACCGTCTTGAGACCGGATCGGAGCCAATGCCCCAGCTATGACTACTTCCTTCATTGTACTCTGCCTTTTCTCCTGAGCTGCAGTTCTTGATGTGGAACTTCACCTCTTCTGACCTGGTGCCTGTTCCTGCTCCACAGCTGCCTCTGATGTCACTACCTCTTGGAATAATTTCTCAGCTTGAGCTACGATGGCCTGCCAACATTGACACAGTCCAGGTAAGTTAGCCATCTGCAGAGAAGAGAGAAAAACACACATATTAATAACCCACTGCTTGGCCCGAGTCACATCAGCAAACCACCACCCCGACATGCACCCAACAGTCTGCTCAGACAGTACTAAGACCACAGCGGCATGTTTCCATAACTAATCAGCCCTGTCCAATCTTGAACCCAAGGTCCTATACACCATAATCAGCGTAATGTGCCACTACACCATGTGAAGTATCTAACCCCCAAAACCAAGCATATATATATATATAATATATAGAAATATATGGATCTAGGATGTTTGATCACAAGATAAAACATCTGAATCCATTTAGAGCGAGCATACTTACGTAAAAGTGCTTTTCACCGAAGAAGTATTTTCGCTTAAGTATGCCTGTTGCTGAGGCTGTACTATGGTGCGGATAAGGGAAAATTCCCTTTTCTCCACTGTAGTGCGATCTCAGAGGGAGAATATTAAAGTAGGGGGGTGTGGGGGGCACAGCCCCCCACATGGGGGGTGCAGGGGGCTGAAGCCCCCTGCAGAAATGTAAATGTAGTGTTTTTTTTTTTTTTTTATTAACACGCTTTAACGAAAACGCTTCTTCGATGAAAGCTCTTTCGTTAAAGTGTGTTCAGTGGCTATGGACTAGGAAGTCCTAGATCCAAATATATATACACACGTATCAATATATATAGATTTTTTTTTCCTTTTCCTCCCCTCCAGACCCTAGCTATTCTCAACCATGGGTGCTCACCATACCTCCCAACTATAAAGATTTTCACAGAATGTCCAAATTTTGCCTTATAGTTGTGGTGTGTTCCTCCTAAAATCTGCACCTTCTGTCAAATAGCTGAGGATTGAAGTCATTAACTAATGACAAATATTCAAGTTTGAAACTCCCCATCCTTTATAAAATTCATGCTAATGCAAAACTTCCTTCAATCAACTTCTAAGTTTATAAGAGCTATATTAAAAATCTGTCCCTATTTGTCCCCCCATTATTTTCAGCCTTGTCCAGATTTTGCTCTAAGAGGTTGAAAGGTATGGCGCTCACCTATCAGGGATACCCCTTATTTGCTCACTCAAGCCAGTACTCTCATGCAACCATCTAGCCCCGCATACCTCCACTTATGCACACACCACAGCCACATACACACACACACACACACACACACACACACACACACACACACACACACACACACACACACACACACCACCTGCAGATACAAAGACATCTGTACAGCGAAATACTCACAAAGCATGACATCCCCCACTGCATGAAAAATTTTCTTTTTTTTTTTCAAATATGGGCGTTGTTTCATTTTTTTTTAAGCTAAATAAATCCCCAGTATGCCCTTGCACTGAGGTCCATGTCCCCCGGCCCCCACATGTAAGAGCTCACCAGCAACCACAAGTTCTTCAACCGTTGCATCAACGGCCGCAGCCCTCAACATGCATGAGTGAAAGCCACAGCCACGCAACGAGTTCCCTGGGCCTGGGGACCAGGCAAAACCATAGAAACAGCTGCAAAAGCCACCAGAACAGCTGACGGAAACTTTAATCTAATGATCTTGACCATATGAAGTTCGAAGTTTTGAAACTTAGATCTTCCAAAGTAGACTGATATGTATATACCAACTCCAGTATCAAACCAATTCACAAAGAAAGGACTGTTGTTATAGTATTCAATTTTCTCTAAGTTTGGTAAACAAATATACCATAAAACACATCTCAATCAGAAATTGTATGGGAAGGTACCATAGTAATCTGAATACAGCTACACTGATATATTCATTCATCAAAAAGTTCAGACATTTAATTGTCATGTGTACAGTCTACTAGAATTTAAGAAGCTTGAGCGTCATAACAATTAATTGAGACATTCTTCATTTCATATATTTATCATTTATTTATTTATTTTATTTTACATTTGTTGACAGGGATAGTCCGACTGGATGCATGTCCATTTTCAGCGGAGGCCCGGGGAGAAAAGCTCCAAGGGTAAGCAGATACAGCATTACATAATACCAGCATTACATATTACAAGCAGACTATTTACAGAGATTACATAAGTAAGCAAGTTAAACAAGTTCCACAGGTTACAGTTAATCCTGAGCGCAAGTCAGGATTAAATTAAATTACACAGTAAACTGGTTAGCAGATTTTTACACATTCTAGAGAGAGTTAGCCAGGCTTGATACATTGACATAGCCAGTTAAGTGACAAATGTTGTTTGAGTCTAGTTTTAAATTGACCTAAGGTGGAAAGTAAGGTAATATCAGCTAGAAGAGTTCCAGGATCTACTTACAGAGTTTGCAAAGAGAGAATCACCGGCTGTGTTATTAATTTTGCTAGTCTGAATTAGTAGTTTGTTAGAAGATTGAAGTGGTCTAGGATTGTTATAGGGGGTGATAATATTTTTAAGTGCAGGAGTATTGTCCGGATTATAGAGGATTTTATAGGCCATAATCAGTTGGTTATACTGGATTAGGCTGGGTAGTTCAAGCCACCCAAGCTGATTTAGATTGATGCAATGATGTGTCCTAAAAGGCAGCCCAGTGGCAAACCTGACAATGTGGTTGTAGCAAATTGAGAGTTTGTTAAGGACAGTCTTGTTTAAATTCAAGAGTAGAGGGGATGCATACAGAAGGGTTGAAAGAAGGTGAGAGCGAGCTATGGCAATTTTAGCTGGAGGGGTTAGGAAGGCTTTTATTCTGTAAAGTGATCCTAGTTTTTTATTGATGGTTTTGATAGTTTGGTTAACATGTAGGTCAAATTTTAGATTATTGTCTATGATGACACCTAATAGTTTTGTAGAGGGGTCAGGGGAGATTATTGTGCCATCATTTGATTTTATGGTAAAGGTGAAAGCGGTAGACCTACGTGTTGGTGAAAATAACAGCATTTTAGTTTTTTTGGGATTTAGGATCAGAAGAATGTTCAGAAAGCCAGTTTTCTATTGTATTAAAGGTGGTCTGGGTAGCTGACCATAACTCTACTGGAGATGTGGCTGAGCAAATCAGAGTAGAGCCATCAGCATATTGGATACAGCTGACTTTTGGGATGACAGTATAAAGGTCGTTAATGAAGATAGAGAACAGCAAGGGCCCTAGTATAGAGCCTTGTGGTACTCCAAAGGTGTTAGGTAGAAGGTTAGAGAGTTTGTTCTGCCAGAGGACAGCCTGCTGTCGACCATTCAGGTAGGACTGAAACCATTGAAGGGCTCTAGTATCTAGACAGAATGTTTGCAGGGTGTGGATTAAAAGTTGGTGATCAACCATATCAAATGCCTTGGACAGATCCAAGAAGAGGGCTGAGGATATATAATTATTGTTGCGATTATGGTTTATGGTGTTGGTAAAGGCTAGGAGGGCTGAAGTAGTGCTGTGATGAGGACGGAAGTCATGCTGAGTGTCTGCCATAAGGTGATTCTGGATTAGGTGGTGCATGAGTTGTCTATGAATACATTTTTCCATAATCTTTGCAAGTGGAGAGAGTATAGCTATTGGCCTATAATTGCAGAATTCAGTAGAGCTGCCTCCTTTGTGAACTGAGATTACATAGGATATTTTCCAGATGGTGGGAATTTTAGCTTCTACTATGGTTCGATTGATTAGTATTGAGACGAGGTAAGCAATAGCATCAGCTGATTTTTGTAGGTACTCGGCAGGGAGTTGATCAGCAGAAAGTGTAGTGGGTTTTAATTTTTTGATCAAGGTACGGATAAGTGAAGTGGTGACTGGTTGGAAGCTGAGCACGAGTAGGTTTCTAGGGGTGCTACTTTCAGGACCAGGGGAGCGAGGAGGTAGTTGGCTAGCTAGGGCTTGAATTGTCTCAGTAAAGAATCGGTTAAAACTGTCAGAGACATCTTCACGGGTTTTATCAATAGTAGTAGCAGGGATTGGGGTTGAAGTTTGTCCAGGATGTAGTAGATTATTTAAACCTGCCCAAAACTTCTGAGGGTTATTTTGATTTACTGTCTGTAAATTACAGTAGTATTCTTTTTTGTCTTGTAAAATTGATTTTTTTGGTTTCATTCCTGGATTGCCTGTATTTAATGTGATCTTGAGGGTCTTTAGAAGAATGCCATAAAGCCCATGCTTTGTTTCTAAGGGTAATTTTGAGTTTAGACTCTTTAGAAAGTCATGGCGCAGTTTTTGCCTTGGTTCTCTTTGAACGAACAGGTGCATGCAAATCAAGGATCTCAAGGAATTTGTTGTTAAAGTATGCTACTGCTTCCTCTAAGGGGAGGTGTTTTAGAATAGACCAATTACATGAGTTTAGTTCTTGTTGGAATTTGGCAGGGTCAAAGTTTTTATTGTTTCTAACCTTTCTGAGTAAGGGTTGTTGGGAATTAATGGTTTTGTGTTTAATTACATATGTGAGAAGGTGATCGCTTAGGCCATCAAAGAGGGTACCAAAATGATTATTTTTGAAGAAAATTAATGCCTGGCTTGTTTTGTTTGTACATGGAAGCTTATTCCATAATTTTGAGAGGGACTGTATTATGTGTTGGTTGATAAAGATGTACATGATTAAACAGAATGTAACTACTTCAAGTAATTCCAAAAGTAACATGTCCCTGGTACCCCCCAACACACACACATGCACACAAATTCTCTAACATGATTACATAAACTAAATTGGTTGGTCAAAATAAGTGTTATAACTAAATATAACTCAGGACAAAAGACTGAATAAGAAAACTGAATTCAAGTTTATGTATAAGTATTATTCTTAAATGCAAATGTTAACTCTCTCCCTCAATTAGGAGATATACATAATTTACTGCTTCATTTTCTACAGCCATTAAAAATCATAGAACTAACAGAAGTTCACCTCAAGCAATAATATAAATTTATGATAGATGGAATAAAAATATACACAGTGCAAACATGCATATGTCTGCACCAAGTTAATGTCCACATATACAAGAAGTACCTGTCCATGTTGTTGTACAGACAGAGTGATGAGTAACTGCTTTTCTATGGAAGGATAGAGATATCAATTCAATAACTTCGATACTTTCATGGAAAATACATTGCAAAGTATCAGATGTCACTTTTCTCTCCTCATCTGCGCTGTAATGACTAAAATAATACTATTGCTGATAATGAAACCATAGTTCTCTGGAGCTTCCATTGCTGAATGAAAACAGAGCTGAGTTAAACTTTCATGTCTCATTGAAGAGATTATATCTGGCATCATTATTAATTCTACAAACTGGAGTAACCGTTAAACAGAGAAATTAGGAGAAGCTTATATGAATTGCCAAAAACTATAATTTCATCATATTGCTGCAGTGATAGTGAACACCTTTCATGTAGGGGCAGCAGCAATTGTAACAAATAGATAGCATTTTAATTATTTTACTGTATAACACTTCCTATCTAGTTAACATTGTAGACCTATAACACAGGCAGTAGTATCCTATAATACTTTGATTTATAATTAGCCAGAGTAAATAGATTAGTCCTGTATGTTTGCTTTAAAACATTTCATATCTTTAATTCAATAGCAATTTTCAATCAGACAGTGAAAACTAAGAAATAAATGTTACTTTTATAAACATTTAGAAATGAGTTAGTATTAAAGGCCTTCACTACAGTCTACAAACCAAAGAGTAAAAAGATCACACAGACAGAACATTCAGTTCAAATTTCTAGAAAGTTGCACTTAAGTTAGAGTCTTCATTGTTTAGTACCATCAACCTTCTGTAGTTGAGTTCCATTGGATTGCAAATGAAATATTAAGGATTTACTAGTGTTGCAGCAACATGGTTTCTGAATGCCCATGACATTTTTTTTCCTAAAGTCTTTACTGGTGCATTCTGGTCAATTAAGCCAAACCCCATTAACTGTAAACGTGATATATCTCAACCTTTTTCTGAGTTTGTTGTACTATATAAGTTGATTAGTTATACTTCAGAAACCTGGAGTTTAAGACCAGCCTGATGTCAAACACTATTGAATAACCTAGTGAATATCCCAACTAACATCCAGACCAATAGGTAAACATGCCACACAGACAAACTATTTGTAACAACTTCAAGAAAGACCAAGCTAAGCTAGAGTCTTCACTGTATAATAACTTGAATCTCCTGTAGTGGAGGACCATGGGATATATGCAAATGAAGCCTTAAGGACACATCAGTGGGATTTGGGATATTTTGCACTATAAAGATTTAAAAAGTAAAAAGTCATGAGCACTTAGAAGCCATGTTGCCGAAAGACTGGTATGCCATTAAGTTGCCATTTGAATATATCTCATGGGTCTTCACTGCAAAAGTTTTTTTATTTTTTTGAACAAGAAATATCTTTGTTAAATTATCACATATGACATAGGCAATCTTACATTTATATAAATGAAAATAAACCATACCTATACAACTCCAGTTGCAAACATTACAAACCATGCTGACACAACTATAGGAGGTTTAATGTAATACACAGTTAAGACATTATCTTAGCTGGGTCTTTCTTGAGTTTTTAATTTATTGCACTATGGTTCAATAATGTTGTTTTACTCCAGTGTATGTGGATTTTTGTGCACAGCAAGTATGAAACAGTATTTCACCACTTGTCTTCATTTGTATACACTTTTCTTTTGATTGTCAGTGATTCTCAGGAAGGTAGCTTCATGCTGAGACCATAAATGCTGTGCATGGTATGGGAAACAAAACTATTCTTTCATTTTATTTTCAAATATTCTGATAAAAAGCTGCAGTCAAGACATTTCCATCCAGTATCTTTATGTATAATGTGGAAAATAAGCCTAATAAATTCATCACCTACTGCTTATAAGTCATTTTAAATGAACTATATGGAAATGATGCATTAATGTGAGAGCATGCCCTTGGTGAGAAGAAATAGGATGTCAAACAGACTTGCATCGAAGAGCTTGCAGATTCAGCAAAACACTGCAGGCTTGTAGTTTATCACATACATGTGTTCCAAGGAAGTAAATAACATAAATGTGTTGAGTACTGCCAAGAGTGTATGGAAAATCATCACTGCTCTTTAAGTACTAGGTATTAATAAATACATTTGGTATTTGAAACTTGAAACTTGATCATTGCCCCTGTTCATGTATTTTATTTTGAAACATTTTTCATAGTCAAGATTTTCAGCTCTGTGACACAAAGATACATAGTGCATTGTCAGCTGCTAGTCTAAAGTAGGTATACTGAAAGTTTTCACGAAGAACCCATTAGAAACAGGTAGCATGGGATAGGGGACAGAAATATTAAGGCCTAAAAATGAATTATTTGTTACACTGAACTTGTTTAGTGACAGTCCACATCTCTGACAACAAGAAACAATTTAATAAAGCACTTAAGCAGCATATTCTCTAAAAGTAAAATAAAATTAAGAACAAAAAGCAGACTTCTACCCCATACAAAATTAATTCAGTTATATAAGGATTATTTACCACTGCATGGGGCTGTGACACCACAGAACCGTGTGTAGAGAAAGTCTACTTTTGATCAAACCATCTGACTAGTTTTTGCGGTGCAGTTTTTATAACAGTTTCTTTTTTTCGGGAAAACTCCCTTACAGTACTAAACTGGCACAAGACAGATGTCTTTATGCTATGAGGTAGTTTTAATCTATACAAATCAAAAGGGGTAGGAAACCTTTCTACTCTATCACACCAGCCCTTACATTTTTGGAAACATGGCACGGTATGCCAGCTATGGCGGAGGTTTGGCCTTTTGGACTTAGTTGTTTTCCATTTAACAATATTCTCTGGAAGACAAATATCTTGAAGTTGTTAAATGGTTCTAGACTGTCAGAGTTAAAATTTTCTTGCCTGTGAGTCATTTTCATTTTATTATTCAATCTTATCTTTGATTATATTGGTTTTGAAAAAGTAGGGGCCAACACTGTTTTCTTCTTAATAGAACACCTGTAGAAAAACCATTGTCACACCCTATAATCTTACCTTTCCACATAAATTAATGAATTATCTAAAACTGTTTTTAAGACCATGAATATTACTGACCTGGAATTTTTAGAAGCAGTCAGATGGAGCTAAATAGTTATGTTATTATTTACTGCCAAAATTACTGAGAGAGACAAAACTGCAGGAATCCATATGGAAAAAAAATTCAACATATTTTTCTCCTCCTACTGCAATTCAACTCAGTTGCTGGCATCTCCTCTCATCTTCTCATTCACCAGTTTATATATATATGTGTGTGTGTATATCTATATATGTGTATATATATATATATATATATATATATATATATATATATATATATATATATATATATATATATATATATATATATATATATATATATATATATATATCAAAAATGTACGACTTCTCGGTGTGTGCGACCATGCATCAAATGAAAGTTCAAACGTAGCAACAGTTCTTCTTCAAATAAAAAAGATTTTAATGTCGTACATTATGATTAGATGTTTGCCATTTACAGGGGGATGTTCGCTATGCACTGGAACCATGGATGATGACACCCATCAGAAATGCACACACACACCCATAGAAGAATGCCATAATGAGGCATACATACAAACTAGGAACATCATAGAGCATGTGTTTGGGTTACTAAAGTCACAGTTCCGGTGCCTTGGTATATATGGTGGAGCCCTGCAGTACACTCCAGCCACATGTGCACAGATATTCACAGTATGTGCCATGCTACACAATATGATCCTGCGGAAACAGCTGCAGCAGGATCAGCAAAGAGAAGGGATACACAGCCCCCCCACCAGTGCCTAGGTCACCACAGCCACACTCACGGAGGAGGAACCCCCTAATGATGTCCCTATAGGAAGATGTAGGTGTGCCTAGTATTCCCCGGCTTTGGCTAAGAGACAATGCATAGCACGTTCATTGACAACCTAGGACCTTAGAGACTGACATCTTACTCACATACACATAGTGAAATTGTTGATGCCAGGCAACCCATACAATCTGTACCTATCCATATATTGGCTGTATACAGCTTGCATCACACAGAGTCAGTCCTGAACTACAGTTCTGTCAACTGCTGTATTTGCAAGGTAAGTCTGTAGCCTACGCACTACTTGTAAGGATTAATATAATATGGTAATGTATGCGTGGATCTGCTGCATTTACGCAAGGACATATAATGGGCTATTTGAACAGCTGTAACATCAACATGGGAATACAGATACCCAGTCCAATAATATGTGTCCCTCAATTATCACTAGACCTCTTTGCTGGAATATTCACTTCATCAGTCAAGGGAGATGTTAAATAGTGGGGTCACATGATATATGGACTACTGTCTATCCCAGCAGATAATGTGCTGTTGCCCCGCCCAACACAGCAGTGTTCCCATATAACTGCTCTAACAGTAAGTCAGCAATGGTATATCAGTAGACCAGGCAATCTAAGGGCTGTAACATAGTACTTTAACACACACACTGTATGTCCCGCATAAAGCAGAAATAACAATGTACATATTTATGCTGTTGAATGTGTGACAAATGACTCCTCTCTGTTTGGTAGACTGTGTGGCTCAGTGGATTAGGGAAGTTAGCATGGGTGATGGTGTTGATGGTTCTAAGCTGGACGTATTCACATCTTCTGTACATGATGTATTATTATGTCATTGTCTTCACATACTGTCATTCTGAGTGTGGTGTAACATTATGAACCTCAGTCACATATTAAGTACAGCAGACAGCTGGAGAATGCTGTGGACATTTTGAGTGAAGTACAGTACTGCAGAAACAGGGACAGATGTCAATATCTGTAACATACCTTTCAACCTATTAGTGCAAGAAATCTGGACAAAGCCCAACAAAATGGGGGACAAGGTCCCACAAATAGGGGCATATTTTGAATATTGCTCTCATAAACTAAAAAAAGTTGCAAGAATAACAGGGTTTGTTTCAACAGACATTTTTCTGAAGGATTTGAAGTCAGAAACTCAAATGTATGTTATTATTTAGTGACTTCAATCCTCAGTTCATCCAAGTGATTTGCCAGAAAACCATAAATTTTATGAGGAACAGATCATGATTATGAGCTAAAATTCTGGGCATTCTGCGAAACTCTGGACAGTTGAGAGGTATGGCCTGTAACACACAAAATCCCAGACTGGAGTACAGGTAGGTGTGACCTGGAGTCACTTATAAAATTGATAATCCCACTAGGCATGCCCAAACACTTAGTTAAAATGAGCGAAAATCTGTTGCCCCATCATCAAATTGACCTGTTATGTACAGATATGTCAATACATACAGACATATACGTATACTTATGTCTCTATATAGTATATCTATCACTATGTAGTGTCATATAGATATATACCGACATATACAGCTATATATATATATATATATATATATATATATATATATATATATATATATATATATATATATCACAGTGATATATAGACTCTCCCTATATATCTACATAACACACACACACACACACACACACACACACACACACACACACACACACACACACACACACACACACACACACTCTCACACACACAAACACACACACACACAGCTACATTTTATATATATATATATATATATATATATATATATATATATATATATATATCCTTGTTAATAACATAAATAAAATATGTGTGTAGATGTCTGTATTGCCCTACATACCCTAATAATGGTGATCAAATCTGCACTGTCACACATCCATACTGTTGTTTAAAGGATCCAAACCAAGGGCACAACAGTACATAATCCACTTACCTACAGACCCCTGTGCATGCTGGATGTCACCAAGTAGAGAGGTGCAGTAAGCAGGTGGTGTAATGTACAATGTTGTCAACGCACACATGGACAGGGCACATTGTTCTCGCCCACAGGTTTGCCTGTCTCACTGCAAGCAGCCACATATGGCCATACTAATAACTGTACAAACATAGCTAGGATAATAACAGTTATCCCACTCCTAGGATATTAAATGCAGATAACAGTACGAAGCAATATCATTCTGCAGGCCACAGATGCTATTCAACACAAGCCTAGCTTGTGTAGTGCACAAATACTGTGCCTGCAATCACATATAGAACTGTCTCAACCTGTTGCATGTGCAATAAATACTGTGATCTCTAGTATATAAAACTAGATATGCAGGGGTTCTAATCTCACTCCAGCCTACTTGGTTCATGTGTATGTGTGTGTTTGTAAACTCCTGCAAAACAACTGCCATGACCTCATGGGCTATCCACCTGCAATTGTTATGCACTTTTTATTGGCCCTGTAACTTGCTGCTGGCTTCCAAACTGCCCTCTTCTACAAGGTCTGATGATGTCATCCATCTTAAGACTGTCAGTCAACACTGTAGTATCAGACTTAAGCCACAGCATGTGCATTCAATACTGTGATCTATAGTGTATAAGAATAGATAAGCAGGGGTTCTAATCTCACTCCAGACTACTTGGTGCATGTGTATGTCCAGATGGCATAAATATGATCACGTTGTTAAATTAAAAATAAATAGGGTTTTGCAGTATTTTATTAGTAGCATGTGATGTGGCCCCCCCAAAGGACTAACCACAACAAGGCCTGCTGATGTCATCAAGCTGAATATGTCTTGAACTTATAGTACTAGCAGACATGAGGTGTGTTTCAGGCATTAAGTACTGTGATCTGTAGTGTGTACCACTACATAGCTAAGTGTTCTCATCTACATATAGTCAACTTGCACTACGTGTGCGACTAGGTGTGTCCTGTATGCAGTGACTGGAAGTGGTGCTAGCCTCAGTGTAGCCATGTTTGTGTGAGCCTGTTAGAGCAGTTTGCATCATGTTATGGAACCATAGGCAATTTGAACTTCAGTAGCATAATGGCCATACAACCCTCACAATCATAGACATCTTTATACCCATATTTACAGGATCAGCACATATTACCCAGTCCAAGATGGACATAAGCAGATGCCATGTGTTGAGATGACAGTTGCCCAACCAATCATACAGATGGCATGTGTTGAGGTGCACTGAGGTGCTCTGTGTGCCATTAGGCAGGGTTCTGTTTCAAGGGTTTGTTTAAGTCTGCTATACAAATCTCTCCCAGAAAAAATATAGTATTAACGTCACGTACAAGGATAATGTCCTTAAAGTAAGTTATTCATCTACTATGCCTCCTACAGATAGGCAGCATATGCAGTCAAGCAGGGTTACATATTGCCCTGTATGCAAGGCACAGATCACCTCTGAGTAGTCTATATGCCACAGGTGACAATGACACTCCCTACAGACGATCCCCACTGAACACATACTGAAGACGTGAAATGTCCTTGTGAAGAACCATACTGTTGTGTGCAGTTAGCAGTACTGCTTGGTAAAGTACATCACCAAATGGCCATTGCACTCAGATATTGGCATGCTGAGGGAAGAGTACTTGGAGGTTATGAGTATGTCACTTACAGGTGACTGTGGCCTCAGCTATAAAATATGGTTCCTGCCATACCACTGTAGAGACATAGTGATCTGAGGCACATTAAGTGTAAATCTGTGAGGCCAGGTCTGTGTGCCCAGTTCTTTCACCCCTGAGTATGTACATCACATGTTGCGACTGATGTGCTACTTACCAGGTACATAGGTGTAAGTGATGGAAATGATACAACATATATATTTACATGGAGTTTATGGCCATTAGTATGTCAACAGGTGTGTGTTCATAATACCCTCTTGCAGGATAGTGACATACCACAGAGACTGTATGAGTGCTCATAATTTACAGACATCAGCCAACATTGTTAGCCACACTCAGTGAGTAGTCACGTGTATTGTGGTTGACTGGATTCTAAGCAGTAGAGAATCCAGGACTACACCCTGTTGAGCACTGCTGCTTACAGATCAGCTACTGGAGGTGGGCTGTATGCCCTAATATACCCTCACCCAGGTCCATGGTGACTGTCTTGGAAATGCCCACTACATGTAACAGTCATGCTCACCCATCACACATCCAAACTGTGTACAGTCAACTGTGTGTAGAACTGATCAGCTCCATAATGACTGCTCCTACGGGCATACAGATATGAATACTCAGACAAAGAGGTGCATAGTTATGTTGGTCAGTGGATGGCACCACCTCTGTGCAAGGGTATAACAGTTGCCCTTGTCCACTCAGCTGGTGTGCAGCCAGTAGTGTCAGTATAATTCCAAGGGTTTCCCAATGGTGTTTCTCATCCTTGTTTGATGACATGTGAGATGCAGCCTGGAATGTTAGCATGTGCAAAAGATGCTGTGTACCTTCCAATGAGAGGATAGTTAAGAACTGCTCTGTAAATATGGAAGTTAAGGACAGGTTGTAGGAATGACGTATTACATGTGGTGGGGACAAGGGAGGGTAGTTGATGCAGACAGTATGGGTGTACAGGTTAGGTATGAGTACAGACCCATCATATGTGGCATCATGACATATGAGGTCACTGACAACCTGGGCCTGTCCTTTGAGGTCACACATGCAACTACACTGTGCATTGTGGTTCTGCTTTGTGCGGGTGGCTACTTTTGCCACTTACTGTGCCTGCACAACCTCACAACAACATTATGTGCTTTTTTCAGCTTAGCAGGTAGTGCCTCCATGTTCGGCGGGCACCCTCACCCCAACTATCACACAGCACGGTCTGCCTGTTATTATACAGCCTGCTAATGGCAGTTGTCCATCAGTCAGGTTTGATGAGCCATGATGAGCCTGTGTCCCTCCAGTCACGTACAGCCAAGGTCATGCTGTTCTAATGCTGCTGACATAATGCATTGGTGTAGAGCTCTGCATACTTGCCTGTCCCATCTGAAGGGAGAGGTGCAGTCATGCTATGTCAACTCTCCCATCATCCCATGGGTGATAATAAATGGCTGTCTTGACATATATTTGTGCATTGTCTGCAAGGGGTGGTACGTGCCAGTAGATCTAAGGTGACTGATCTGTGGCCAGATCCCACCAGGGAGGACCTCACATTGGGGGGGCTGTACTGGTCACCTATATTGATGAACACATGATACACTACATTGGTTCCCCATGCTGGGATGTCACAACACTGCTGCAGGACATTGTAGGTAAGGACCTGGACCATCCTTTGGGCAAGTGAGCCACAGCACGACTAGGCAACACAGACTGTACCTATTACACTTCCCTAACGTGCTTGTCTGTGCTCTGTACAGACACGTTGCATGAGTCTCTTCTTGAAAAATGATGGAAGCAACTGCAATACTTACTTGCACAGAGGACAACTAGCATGTAGTGCCAAGCGGTGTCCCCAGATCTGTGAGTCATGTCACCTGAAATTCCATAATAAGAGTTAGCATGGATCTGAGCACTGACACTTTTATACATCTGCTGACATTGAAACAAACACGGTTACTTTTGCTCAAGGCGAGATCATGCCTACTGTCTGTAACAAGCAGAGCCCACTGACTGTTACACTATGCAATGGATGTCGGACATATGTCTCATTCCATTAAACATGGCCTGACAAGGTGTATGACAATAGTAGGCTAGCAGGGCTTGCTGGAATCTGTGTATGTCATGTACAAAGTGTTATATCAGTAATCTGGGAAGATAACATTGGGAGACCTGCACTGCAATGAGGCTTGTCACCAGTGGGGTTTACCATCCTCCATTATTGGCATACCCCATCTACCTATTCCCTCTCTGCAGTTACAGCCACAGTCAGTGACCTCTGACTGAATACATTAGCAGGTGATTTCATATTGGGGGCTGTCACAGAAACCCACACAGAACCAACAGTTATTCATGATGGTCTAAGACACAGTCAGTTGTACTCTGAGCCACTGGCAAAGACTAACTGCCAACAACTGCATAATACTATCCTGTGGGAAATCATTCACTCCTGCAAAATATTCTTGTGTCTGCACACAGGTGAGCCATTACACATGGGGTTATGGGCACAGAGAGTAATGTAGCCTTTAACTCTCACTGGTTGGCAAGACGTGGGGTGGCATTCACTGTTGTACAACCTATACTGACGGGTGTGGGATGTACATCCCAAACTGTCACTGCTATACTGAAAGTGGCAGTCATCACCCTTGCTATGTCACTACGCAGGCATATCGTACAACTGTAACAGACACACAGATTCCATAGTACACCAATACATAGTGTAGATAACCTGTCCTATGGAGTCCATGTCATGACCATACATATGTAGTCTGTCCCCTAAATGCTTTGGAGGGGATGTGTCTGGCTACATACAGGGAGGTTTTGGATGCCACTCTGTACCTCCCATATATCCATGACTGGACTAACACAAGTCTCACCTGTTCTACACACCTACAGCATCTCTATGGAATACATAGCACATGCTGGAGAGACAGGTCTGTTACACAGACAGTATGCCCTACATGAAACAGGCCTCCCTCCATGCATGTGAAGCACACATCTGCTGTAACAAAGCATGTGCAGGTTACAAAATGGGATGCAGAACACGCCAGTCATAACTGGTGTCAGGCAAGTATCTGTACTGGACACCGGATATTTGTAGATGGGTCATCTCCATCAGGGCAGCTTGTAAATTTGTATTCCCAAAGCCCTGGTGACATTTATCAAGGGTAGCAGACCTGTTCACAGAAAGGGAAGCTACAATGAATGCTGCCACTGTCCTTGTCAGCCACTGTGTATCCATAGGTTATCCCAACAGATTCCTGAAACAGAAACATAATCAGGTCCATGACACCCCTGTCATTGTGTAACTATACAGCCATTACAACATCATGCAACATAATTTACACAAAAGTATGCGGCATACTCATGACCAATGTCAGCATACAGTATCTGCATTAACCACTACATGTGGCATGGCAAAACAACACTGCATTACACAAGTACATGTTAACTAATATAGTCACACTGTGCGTGAGACACATAGCTTCATTTACCTGCATCAATGGTGATGATAACAGGTATATGGCATAGGTATCATCACTTGCACAGGATGTTGTTTGGGGGTGCATAAGGCCTAGGCTGACCCAAATGGTTGACACCATGTGTGTGAGTCAGGAAGGGAACCAGGTAAGATGGACCGTGGAAACATGCTGTGTGTGTCTGTAGGTTACCTGCATTTGACAGTGATGTGTGAGTGTCTGCGTGTACACAGTCAAGCTTAGTGCTAGACCTTCATGTGTGTGTGTTGGAGAGCTTTGGACTATACATGGTAGAACTGACAATTCACTATCTCTGGCCTGAGCATGGGAACTGGCTCTGCCAGGAGTTGCACTAGTACCTCTATGCTGAAGGTCAGAAGTGGTGCTAGTACCTGACGGTGACTGCTGTCTGCTGGGACCATGTCCCACACAGGAATGCCCAGGGCCACGAGCCCATGGCCTGCCATATTGTGGTGCAGACATCACACTCCCCTCTGTAGCACTGGATATACATGTTTCACTGCCTAATTTATTTTCCTTTCAACCTTTTGTTTTTTAAAAGCCATTTCAGAGTAATTGTCTCATTTAAACCAGGAGGCTAATCTGCTCTTAACTGTCATGACCAAAGTGTTTCATTTTGTTCAACTCCACTCCTGTGATTACCCCCTGTAAGATCCTTAGATATCTGTTCCAGACTGGAAAATAAAAACATTCTACTCTATTTACACAGGAAAGTATGTTTAAATGGATTCATGTTAGATCCACGAAAATCCACATCCCCAATGGCCAGATCATCGAGACGAGATAGCCGATGCTACACATCCCTGACAATGGTGAGTACTGTAGAATGGGATGTATTCCCATTTCCACAATGTGGTGCAATCTCGGAATTGGTATATTTAAGTAGGGGTGGGAGGGCGCAGCCCCCCACATGGGGGTGCAGGGGGGTTTGCCCCCCTGCTATACAAGTATCTCTTTATTTTTAAGTGTATTATGGACACAGGAATAGATAGCGTTCCATAATACATATACTTACCTTTGTTGGGGATGTGTAGCATAAGCAATCTCGTCTCGGTGATCCGGTCATCGGGGATGTGGATTTTCATGATTGAACATGAACTCATTTTAATAGAGCATTATTGTGGCCCATAACATTAATAGAATATAAATGTTCCTTAACAAAACAGTGTCATGCTTACCGGGAACAGGACCACAGCCTCAGCCAATACCTGACTGACATGTGAAAAGTTGAGGGTGAGGTAATGTCAGTATCAATGCATGTTGCAGCACAACAAGGTAATATGTCCATATATCTCACATTTATAGTAGCTACTGTTACTTGTTGTATTGGTCACATTCTGAGTATGAGAGTAGAACTGAAGTTAAACCCTATCCCTGCAAAATAACACAACCTAACACCCATGTAAAAGTATGTACAGCCTGACACACTGACTGCTACAGTATTGCAGTGGTAATAACAGAATGCCTACTGGCATGCTCCTCTGCTGTGGAAACTGTGGCACCCTCCTCCACGATGTATTGTGTGACGGATGCCTAGGACCTGTTGTGTGTGCCTTGGTTCATCAGGAATTCCACAGTGGCCAAGAGTGGTTGTTCCACTGCAGGCCCTCCACCAGTGATGACACAATCTCTGACTACATCTGCTGCCCTTCTTCATGCAGGATTGATCATGTCTATTGCACTGTGTTGAACCTGCTCAAATGTCCTGCCCTGATGGCCTGTGCCAGTCATATCATGGACAAGGTCTGCTCACACTGCAGCCCACTGTTCCCTTTTCTGCATCCCCCTGGACAGTAGGATGTGATGATGTCTCCTTAGTCTTTCAAGTATAATTTCATTTTCCTCATCAGAGAAAGGTGCATGGCATCTAGGGTACATGATTCCTGAAAGACACGAAAAGAGGAGCACATTACAGGATCACATAAGTGGAAGTACACTATGTAGAGATACAGCAAGGAAAAAATTGATGGCACTCTACTGCTTGCTCACACATCATACTCCACAGTGTGCAAATATATTAAGTGTGTGGATACAACTGAAATAGTAGCAATAGTCAGGTATTCCCATGTGTGCCATGACAGATACTGCTATATGATCATTCACCCAACACTCAAATCTACTCTGTTGTGTCCCTTATGGGCAACCCCCCGGTAATATGTCATAAGAGTAGTGCCACACAAATAGCAATGTGCGATTACAACCATTATAAAGGGACAGCCCAACGAGATCAGTGTGCCGCACTGACAAATGATAATGCACCCTTGATGTATTGTATGTCCTGTGTAAGTGTAAGAGAGCAGGAGATGAATGACATGTTATTATCATAGGTCTAAGACACGCTTAATGCTGTAATCCCTATTTTCCATAAGTCTATTCGCCCATCAGCATCCTGTTGTACACAAAATCAGTTACATACCTGATGGAGTGTAGTACGCCTCTGTTGATATATGGTGATAGTAAAGTTTTCACAATAGTGTGCTCTGTGTGAGGAACGTGTCATACAGAATGCTTCCCCATAGCCAGCTGCTTGCCTTTTAAACATGCTTCTCATCAGCAGGTGATTGTCTTTAACCCAATCTGTGGGTCTGAAATGGTAACTGCAGGCAACACAGCTGATTTAAACTATCATAAGCCAATGACATGTAACTACTGTGTAATATATAAGGCCTTCATGCAGATTAGGGCCACTTTCTGAAATGTTGTTCTGGACATTACTGGGGTGAGGAGACTACATCATAGCAGAGGGTAGGTCTGTAGTAAAAACCTTTACATAAAGATGTATGTGCTACAGGCTTCAGCTGCTTCTGCAAGTAATAGACACAGGCAGAGAGTGTGAACACATTGGAGGACAACAAGCTGAAGGAATAACTGTGGGAGCTGTGTCAGCCTTGTTGTAGAGGTAGAATCAGAGTGAGGATACCCTTTCCACTTCAAATAAGACATGTGTTTAAGGTACGTATGTTTGTCAATGGTATCACTAACAGAGTACTAGACAACATGTTTGGCGTGTCCTTGGGTAAGATGGGGTATAAATATTAGAATGTGTCCACCATTTGGGCAACTGCCAGGCCATGAGTTACAGCCTGGTAATAATTTGCAGTGTGTATGAGGGCAGGCCTTGTTACAAGCAGGGAATTCCAATGTGTATATTATCTGTGCAGCTGTGATAATCTGCACAGCGACTTTGGAAAGAATGTGTGGTGCACTCTGAGATTAGTGGCCTGCATTTGAATTACCTGCATTGACATTCTATGTAAATGCATATTAATGCATGATGTGACACTTTATTTATTTATTTTACATTTATTTACTAGGAAGGTCCAACTGGGCAGAGGCCTGGGGATATAAACTCCACAGTTTTATATATATGTATCTATATATTTATATAAATATATATATATATATATATATATATATATATATATATATATATATATATATATATATATATATATATATATATATATATATATATATATATATATATATATATATATATAGTTATCTAGTTATAGTTATATTTATGCACATATAGTTTTGCTATAGGGATATGCGAAGTATGTTACTACCTGCAGGCCTGTGACTTCCATCAGTGAAAAGCAGATGTGCCATTTTAAATGCATTGTGTGGATAAAGAGTGCATGACTCAGTCATTAATTGCTGCCTTCACAATGCTGTGCATTCACTTATACACACCACTAAATTTGAAACCAGGACTGTGATTGGCAAAATGTACTGGTTGCAAGGAGATTAACAGACTGAGCTACTGAGTCACTGCTACAGAGGTGTATTTTTAAGATATATGTGGACACATACAGGCTGTGACATACATTTTCTACATCCATTAGTATGTGCATGGCTTTATATGGATGTATATGTGCACCAGGGTCCTAGTTGAACATGTATTTTGCCATTAATGTCTTAACAGTTGTCTTTCTGCATGTTGCTACTGAAGGGCACATTTGCCTGCTATCACATGCCTTGCTTACATTCATTATTATGTCTTTGGCTTTCTAGTGGTGTACTATTGCACCAGAGTCCAAGGTACACTCCCATTTTTAATAATTTTAATTTAAGTATTTTTAATCAGGTTTGTGTTGTACAGCACGACATGCAGCCGAAACATGCTTAATGACTGTAAATGGCAATTACTATGTTTGCTTTAAACCAGCTGTTTTAATTAAGAGTTGTGTGGTGTGGAAGGTTAATTCAGTGGTCTGTAGGTGTGATGGTCTTGGGTTCAAAATATGGGACAGGTGCTTATTTTGTAAGTGTGTATTGCACGTTTAAAAACACATATAGTCAATATAGCTCTATTTAGCTGAGCTTAGTGAAGCTGTGTGATGTAGCACACTGTGCAGCAATGCACTAAAAATATAAAGAAAAGAAAAATGGTGAGATAGGAAAGTGGTGAAATGGGGTACACACAGGGGGAAAACATAGTGAAAAATAGGTAAGGATGTGCAGGAAGGGTGTAGGAAAGAACCATAGCTATCCATTTCTTGTACAGCAACAAATGTGCACTTTGACAGAATTTGTAAATGACTTTGAACTCTCAACGCCAGGGAGAGGGGTGAGGACAACATAACTCCATTTTCATGTTAATTGGACCAAATTATGTGTGTCCAGTGGATGCATGTGCAAAATGGAGAGCTATGTATGGGATGATATATTTTTTTTGGGACAGGCACCCATTTTTTTGTTTTAAGGTGAGAGTGGAATGTTGGGGAAGAAACATAGGTACATTTCAGGGAAATAAGTTGGGTATGTGAGGATGCATTTGCAGATAGACAAGTCAGCAGACAGGAGTGGTGTGTGACACATGGGGGGAACACCTTGGATAAGGAGGGTGTTGTGGAATCCAAGTTCCAAGTGTCTCCAGATGGCAGCAGCATGACTCACATTCCCACCCATGGGACTGTTGGCTCTGCTCCTTCACTGCCATGAGAGTGCCAGTGCTCAGGGCTAGGCACTGGGCTGAGGCTGCACCACCAGTTCATCCAGCATGCCCTCAATCTGGCTCAGGCAGCATCAAACCCACAGTAGACTGTCCTGTGCGCGAAGACTGGCAGCTCATCCCCAATGACAACACCACCAAAACACCACCGTTCCAAGAGGGGGGCCAGGATCTGTCCTGTGGGGCGGTACTACCTGATGCCACAGGCAGCACAGGGGCAGCAGAGGGGGCACCACCAGTCTGGGTCATAGATATGTTGTGTCCTGGTGCCATGGCTGATTGGGGCAAGGTAAGTGGATCAGCTGGAACCGGTCTACCTTCATATGCTATAGTGAATGAGGTATAGCAATAAGTTAAGTTTATCAATAACCAAACCATTATTAGTATTAACGAAATGGAACATCATTTTAATTAATCCAAACACATATGAATGTATATTATGTGTAACACAACAGTAAATAACATAACAGTCAGTATGGTAAAAGCATGCCAGTAAGAAATAAACTACAAGGCTATCAAAATAGTTTGTTTAACAAGATATGTTAATAGTGAATCATAACAACACATAACAATAATATATCACATTTTGCAAAAATACAGTTATTTTAACAAAATATGTTAATATTAAATTTTAGTAATAAATAACAATAATGAATAATTGAAGATAAAGGGTTGGGAGAGAGAGAGAGAGAGAAAACAATCCATTACTGACAATGCAGACTATATCCCTGCATACACAGATAATAAATACTCTACAGGTATGTGCTGTCAGTTCTGAGTACAGTGACTACAATTCTTCTGTAGCTGATGTAGCACATACATAACTCTCATGCTGTAAGCATGGGTCAGTATGGGCTAAGCAATAACAAATGCAGGTACACAACTACACATAATATTTTCCCATAATGTGGACTTCTACAACTACAAAGGTGTTCTGTACATTGCATTGCAGGTAATCATTTTTCTGGTAATCCTGTGACAGATGGATCAGGCAGTTTTAATTACATTACATGAAGTCATGACACTTGAGAGGCATGTTTGTGTACAGTACATAAACTAGATATCTGTCATGACTCAGCTGGCAGGCATGGGAATAGAACCCAGTAGCTGTGACTACAGGGGACAGCTGTAAAAAATGTAACATTCACTGCAGCAGCTTAGTACAGACATGCAAGGAATACACTCATTCTGAGAATATGTAGCCTGATGTATTTAGGAATCAATAATGATGCTTAAAATTGTATTGGTATTACTGATAACTGTCTGTAAAATGTTAGCACAATAATATCTGCTTATAACATGGGCTATCTCAACCATATACCATTTGTTCCTGGAGTGGGAGAAAAAGAGAAAGTATCATGTGACTGAATTCAGTTTGCATTGTAGAACTATTAAAGTTCTATACTTGACTGCAGTGACAGTAGAACACACATGCATGGAACACGACCATGCTGCATTTATTAATCCAGATTTCTGTAGGAATCAACAATGCTGCTTATTAGTTTATTAGTATTGCTGATAAATGTCTGTGAAGTCCACATAATATCTACCCATAGAGTGGGCTACCTCGCCCATATACCTTTATTACCTGAAGTAGGAGGAACAGAGAGCATTATGTGACCAATATTGGACTGGAGACAGTCTTGGACCATACTGTAAGTTAGACAATTTGCAAGCCATTACTTTTGCATTCTACATCTATTACAGTGTTACACTTGAGTGTAGCAACCTTACCATAGACAAGTAATGCATATAGCTCTACTGCAATAGTTATGACAACACAATCTTGCTGAACAGCATTTTGATTACTGTTATTGGTATTGTTTATTGTTTATTGAAATACAGTTGTTATTGTTCATTTATTGCATTACAGCACTACTTTCCCATTTATTGCACTACAGTTCTACTTGCTCATTTATTGCAATACAGTTTTTATAGTGTATACTTTATTGCAGTAAATGCTTTACTCTTTCTTGCTTATTGCACTACAGTTAGCATAATAAATCTGTACATGCCACACTCACAGCACGACCTGACCAGGCACCCGGCATGGGACTCAACATTGCGAGTCCTCTCAGCTGCAGCTGTTGAGAGAGAAGTACACCATTATGCATATCAGTTTTGCAGACATTCAGCTTGCATATTGGTAAAACAGTGGAAAACATACTTACTATCTGTGGGGAAATCCCATCTCTGGCTTCTTGGACCCAGCTGTTCAAGGTTTCCCTCATTCTCCTCTTCAGGTCATCACAATGGTAAAAACAATGCTCACCTGTACAGGGGACACCAGTAACACTGGTGAGTTCCCTAACTAACTGGTTCCAAGCCTCCGCCTTGCACTCTAAGCCCTGAAAACCACCCTGCAGCAGCCTGGGTTCATGATTTTTTACCAGCAGCCCAACAATGACCCTGGACGTCTGAACACCCCATCTCTGCACCTGAAAGGACACACCTTCTCCAGCATCACTTTCCATATCACCAGTTGATCAGACTCCAAAGACTGTTGGATAATTCTCACCTATTGTGCCTAATATAGGTTGTTTTCCTGCCCTTACACATCACTGAGCAACATTCAAAAAAGCACAGTGTTGCTTAGCATTGCGTAAAGCAGCTAAATGCAGCTACAACTGAGGTTTTAGCTAAGTTTAGCACCACACAAACAAAAGTAGCCGTTAGCATGTTTAAATAGTGTTCAGCACAGCAGAGCACTGCTATATTTCATAAATTTGTTTTTAAAATTAAACATATATAATAAATTAAATTATAGATGTCTTATCACTGCTACAGACTCAACCCCTGGACCTACTAAACATTAAGCTTATTTCTACCCATTTAGCAATTTGGATATTATGAAAACTACTATACCTTCACATATACTACTGGGCTACCTGTTAGCATTGCTAAGCACTGCAGCACACAGCACAAATGTGATTAAATAGACCCAGAGATAAATTATTAATTACATCCAGTTTCTATTTTCAAATGTCTAGCAACAATTGGCTATGTATGTATGAGTGCCACTCAGCCCTGCGTAACTTCATGCCACACCATGCAAACAGCAATTAAAAAAAAAAAAAAAACAGGAAAAAACCCCAAAAATATTTAAAATAAGGAAAATATGTAATTATGATAATTAATGACATCTGGTTTCTATTTTTAGATGTCTGGCAGGTGTCAGCCATCTATATGTAAACATATGAATCTCAGAGAATCTCACACAAATAGCCAATGACTTTAATTCATTTTTCACTAATACTATCCAAACCCTTGCTAATCACCTAGCTCCTGACACCTCTAAGCTACTCTTACCTACTTTAAATTCACCTCCTTCCTTTCACTTACAACCTGTATCTACCTCCTTTATCTTATCATTGCTCCAAAAACTAAGACCTACCACCCCTTCTGCAGACAAACTCCCTGTAGAATTCCTGCAAATAGGAGCCAAAGCAATTGCCTATCCCATTTCCATTCTGATAAATAGATCCATAAAAGAAGGAATTTTTCCCTCATACTGGAAGATATCTCACATCATCCCACTACACAAAGGGGGTAATTTTAATGACTTCTCTAACTTTCGTCCCATAGCACTTCTATCACCTATAGCTAAAATCATGGAAAAATGTATCCATAAGCAACTCCTTAACCATCTTTTGAATAACAACCTACTTGCTAACTGCCAGCACGGATTTAGACCCTCCCACAGTACTACCACAGCATTACTCTCCTTTACCAACTCCATCAACTATAACCGCAACAATAATAACCTATCATCTTCAGTCTTTATTGACTTATCTAAAGCTTTCGACATGTTTAACCACAAACTTATGCTACACATACTAAAATCTCTCTCACTTGATCCTCTTTCCCTAACTTGGTTTACATCTTACCTTGAAAATTGTCAGCAAGCAGTTCTCTGGAAAAACGCATTATCTAATCTCCTTCCTATTTCTTTAGGTGTACCTCAAGGCTCTATTCTAGGCCCCCTTCTATTTTCTATCTTTATTAATGACCTCCAATCAGCTATCCCAAACACTACCTGCATACAATATGCAGACAATTCTACTATAATCTGCTCTGCTAAATCTCAAACTGAACTTCAGTCACTCACTCAAAAAGCCTTCACCACTGTCGAACAATGGTTTTGTGACCGCTGCCTACTCCTTAACCCCAAGAAAACCAAATTGCTATTGTTCTCACCTTCCCGTAAATCTACCCCACTCAACTTCACTCTTACTTCCACCGATAACACCCTTATTACTCCAGATTCAACTACTAAACTTTTAGGAATTACTATTGACAATAATCTCAGCTTTGACTCTCACATCAACAATACAATAAAATTAGTTAATAAAAAAATAGGATCCCTTTACAGAATCAAACCCTTCCTTACACCTGAAGCAAGAACCACCTTAGCCAGATCTCACCTGATCTCTACTCTTCTATATGCTTCCCCCATATACACAAATCTCTCTCAAAATAACCTTAAGAAACTATCTACATCCTACAATAATATTGCTAGATTTGCCACAGGATCCCCATATAGAACTCACCACTGCCTGAACCTAAAACAACTAGGTTGGCTTGATCTTCCAAACCAACTCCTACTTCAACAATTTTTAATAGCTCATAAGATCTTATACCATCCAACTAAAATATCTATACTCTCTAACATAATCTCACCATATAATAACTTGAAACAACTTTGCTCTTCCAACAAACTACTAATTAAAACAACCAAACCCAATAACTCTGCAGGTGACTGCCTCTTTTCCAACTCTGTTGGAAAAATGTGGAACAAACTACCCTCTGAAATCCTATCTTTGTCTTCTCTCCCACTTTTTAAAAGACAATTGAAACTTCATCTCAATAAACACTGGCTATGCTCCTGTAACAACCAAGACTAATTGAGTCTTCCTCTCTATCTTCTTGTGCTCCTTATACCCTTGATATAACTGCACTAAAGTAACATCTACAAAGATATATGTGACCTGTTACATACTGTATGACTTTTTACAGAACATTTGTCTACTTTGCTTTTCGTTTTTGCTCTGATTATATTGTATGTTTTCTGTATTAACTTGCTCTCTCACCTAACATTGTATTGCATACCTCTGTTTAAAATGATCATAACTACTGGAGCTTTTC
This sequence comes from Protopterus annectens, assembly GCF_019279795.1. Taxonomy (NCBI): domain Eukaryota; kingdom Metazoa; phylum Chordata; order Ceratodontiformes; family Protopteridae; genus Protopterus; species Protopterus annectens. Next base: position 1,218,201,873 of record NC_056728.1, on the reverse strand, counting down.
TCCCCGGGCCTCTACTGAAAATGGACATATATCCAGCTAGACTAGCCCGGTCAGCAAATGTAAAATAAATAAATAAATGTTGGCATTGCTGTACTTCATGTCACACCATGCAAACATGCAAGCAACAGGGAAAAAATTAATATAAAATATTACACATTTGACCAAATTCATAGCATTTCAGCAGTAGCGGGGAGCAGTACAGGGAACCTCACCCTGTACACATCCACAACCACGGGTAGCGTCTACACTTCTCCCTACACTGATTCAATATCCCTGTTTCATATACTCTCCCTCGGCAGCGTGCCATCATCAATATGTGTGTCATGCTGCTGAGTCAGGGCTGTGGCTGTGTACATGGATGCATTCCATGTAGACTCTACATGGTGAATCTACAGATTTTAGTAAATCCTGGGGACAGTGATTTTAAACACTACTGTAGTTTACTGTCATGGCCATCAATGATGGACTTATTCACTGGTAGGTTAACAAATACTTCTTCCATTAATTTAGTTAAACACAGTAAGGAATTGTAAAACTGTTGATCTGAAGACATTGCTAGGGGTTCCATGGCAGAAGCCAATGAATTTCAATCCCATACATCAGGCTCTTTTATGCTGGTTCATTGCTTGGAAAAGAAACCAAATTATAAAACTAATTTTTGTTTGCTTGTTTTGTTTTCAGAGCCAAATAAATTCTGAGGTCACTTTGGCTGCCAAATATGCAACCAGCTTCATAAACATGGTGACATCCATAACTAAAGCTTATAAATGCCATAGATTAAAACAGAATACTGACAGATACAAGGGGAGCAGGCTGCCAACCTTTGCAGTTCCATGGATAATGCCAGAAGTGGTCTGTTCTAACAAAGTGCATCAGAAATATATTATGAGGATTTGTATCACTGACATGTTCCAGTAATGTGTACCAGTATAATGTGCTGAGCATGAGCATTAAAGCAGTTTGGAAATAAGTATCCTGAATGTAGTCTCAGATTGATTCAATACCATTTATGATCATTTCTGCCTCTGCTGTAATCTGATAATGTATATAAAAGCTTCCTTCCAAAATAGCCATCACCATAGTCTAAGAAAGCACAATATTGCCTCAGTCTAAGAAAACATTTTATACCAGACTTCCAAAAATTCTTGACAATTTCTGGGACTGTACATTTCCTTAGAGCACTCATAGATGTAATATTCTGAGAATGAGCAGCAATATATGCTAGAAATAGCTGCCAATATCAGTGTCACACATTTAGTTAAAATATGCTAAAGTATTTTTTTCCAGTAATTTACTGTAGCCATAAGGAGAATAATGACAGACTGAGAGGCTTGGCATCCACGTGAGAGATGTAGTACTTATTTTTCCTTGCTGTCAAAAAATGTGCATGCTGAGTGCAAGCATCCCAAGAAAATCTGTACTCATGCTGGGACCCAACAACTGGAAAAGAAGTTTTTTGGGAGTGAGGATTTCAAAGAACTAGTATTGGTTTAGCTTTTAAATTTTGTCACATATACTGAAATATTTAATCTGAGCAGCTGATTTTGCACTTCTGTCTTGTAAATGTGGAAAAAAAATCACCCTAGAAAATCTGTTATTTGTAGGATCTTAAGATCGTAGGAGATTATTAGGCTATTGACCTGGAGGTCATTTAGCCTAGCCATTTCATCCTGATGTAATACCATAGAAATGTAAGTTAATAATAAAGACTGCATTTAGTGATGGCTGTCCATATCCAGGAGGGTTGTGGGCACTATTCCCAGTAAGAATTTACAGTGCCCCATCCACCCGCCCAGGTTCATCTTGAACAGTGTCATAGAGGTGCTCTGTTTCAGATGAAAAGGTAGCCTATTCGAAAGATGCAGTAGTCACTGGGCGATAAATCTGTCCCTCCAGCTTGTCCTATTGAAGTCACAGGCCATATTTAGGTCCCTGGAATTGGTATCCCTAGTCCTATTTCATTTACGGATATGCAGCAAGGTCATTAGATATGGGTCTGAGATTGCTCTGTAAGCCGGCATAAGTCTGCCCTAAGTAGTCTATACAATACAGAGTATAGTGACATGGACTTTATCAGTCTGTGTAAGGTATGCACTGGAGTCACTTGCTCTTCATTGTTAGACACCTCTGAGGTCTCTCCAATTGCTGCAGGTGTTATACTCAATTATGGGCTGGATCAGTGCCGAGTAAAGAGGGGTTATAACTTCTTTTACTCTGAAGGTGTTCCTTTGCTAATCAAGTGTGCTATATAGAAAGCCTTCCTTACTACAGTAGACACATTGTGGTCAAAGTTAAGGTCACAGTCAACTTGTAATCCCAGATCTCTTACTACTTTGTGGGCATTTAGGATATTGTTGTTGATTTGATAGTGTAAAGAGACATTGTTTGTGTTGAAGGGAATGCTGATGCATTTCTTTGCATTCAGTTTGAAACCATGACTAAGACACTAGTTGCTGGTCTGCCTAAAACCCTCCTGGAGTATACTGACATCATCTGGGGATTCAATAATTGCACCCAGTTTGCAATCATCTGCAAATCTGGTCAGCCACAACCCCTTAGCTTTGACCTGAACTTCTAAGAAGTACATACCAAACAGTAGGGGTTCCAGCACTGACCCCTGTGGCATCCCACTGGTAACAGGTCTGCTGGTTGACGTGGAGTCACCCACTTTGATAGTGTGTGGCTGGTTTGTGAGCCAGTTGGCAACCCATTTTACAATGAAGGGGTTTACATTAGGTTTGCTAAGTTTCTCGGTAATCCCTGAGTGTGAGATTCTGTCAAAGGCCTTTGCCAAGTTGAGGTATGCTGTGCACTCAGATTTGCCCTCACCAATGGCCCTGGTCACATTTTCAAAGAAATCCACCAGATTAAACAGGCAGAATCTGCCCTTGACAAAGCCAAATTGGGTAGGATCCAAGGTTTGGAGGTCACCTATGTCTTTATTTATGGCCATACAGGTGAGGATGGTCACGCTTATGGGTCTGTAATTCCCTGGGTCTGTTGCTAGGCCTCCTTTGTGGAGGGGAATAACTGTTGCTGTTCTCCATTAAATAGGAACAAAGCATGTGGTTAGACTATGATTAAAAAGGGCACTTAATTGTGATGCTAGTTCATGTTTTAGCCTGTTTAGAAGACAGCCTGGGATGCTGTCTCGTCCCATAGAGACTGGCAGTCCCAATAAAACAGGTTAGGTTAGACAAACAAAATCACTATCTAACACTACAAAGTAAATATAATAACAACCCACAGAAATTCTGGGCTGCAGTGAACAATATCCTCCAACCTGGAAAAAACACCAAACACCAATACCAACAAACATTGATGGCACCAACCTTGACATAGCATCAAGCTTCAACACCTATTTTATCTCCTCCATACTAAAACTCATAAATGATACAAACCCCACCATCCCACCACCAGCCATCAAAACCAAATCAAATACCACCCCCTTCTCATACAAACCAGTATCTACATCACCCATCCAAAAATTCCTAGCCAAACTCAAACCAACCACCCTTGCTGTTGACAACCTCCCACCCGAATTCCTCCAACTTGCATTTAGGGCATAGCCTACCCATTCTCAATACTATTAAATAGATCCATCAATGAACACTACATTCCAAACTTATGAAAACCTTATACATCATTCCCCTTCACAAAGGCAGCCCTTCCACCAACATATCCAACTACCATTCCATTGCAATCCTTTCACCCCTATCAAAAATCCTGGAAAAATGTATCCATCACCAACTGTTCTCCCATCTACTCTCCAACAACCTACTCGCCCAAACTCAACACAGATTTCAACCTGGCCATAGCATCACCACTGCCCTCATTAACTTTACCGATACCATAAACACATATAGAAACCAAGGAAAACTTGTCTCTGCCACCTACCTAGATCTATCAAATGTATTAAACACTGTCTCCCACAACAAACTACTATCCTCCCTCTCCTGACTCAACCTTGATAATGCTACATTACAATGGTTCAGTAGCTACCTAGGCAACCACTTTAAATCTGTCAAATGGCACAACTCCTTATCCCCCCACTCCCAGTCAAATGTGGCATACCTCAAGGGTCCATACTTGGCCCACTTCTATTCAATGTCTTTACAAACCAGCTCCACTTAGCAACCACAAAAGCCAACATTATCCAAACTGCAGATGACACTATCCTTATCTGCACTGCACGCAACATCGAACTGCTACAAACCTGAGCCAAAGAATCCTTCTCAGAAATAGAAAACTGACTAAACAATTCACATGTAATACTAAACCCCAGAAAAACACAACTAATGCTATTCAACCCAACTAAGACTATTGACCCCACCTTCTCCATTCTCTCAGCCAAGAAGACCCTCATAACTCCTGTCTCTGAGGCCAAACTACTAGGACTTACAATTGATCACCAACTTAAATACAATAAACATATCCCTAACCATTTCCAATGTCCACAAAAAGGTAGGCTGCCTCTATTGTACCAACACATTTCTAACCTCTGAATCCAGAACTGCCATAGCCAGAACTCATCTCCTATCACCCCTATTCTATGCATCCCCAGTATTAACAAATCTAAATAAAACTGACTTTAACAAACTTTCAATATGTTAAGGTTTGCAACCAATGATAAATCATGCTCTCGCCACTGACGATCTCTGCATGAGCTACACTGGTTATAATTTCCTAACCTATTTCACTACCACCAACTCAACTTAGCCCATCAAATACTGCACCACCCTGATAAAACCCCTGCTCTAACAGGCCTAGTAAGCTTCCATAGTACCAATAGGGAACTATGATCCTGTAACAAAGCCCTAGTAGAAGTCATTCCATGTAAAAACAGCTCAGGGGAATATTTATTCCCTTACAAAGTTGCAAAAATATGGAACACCCTACCCCAACACCTCAGGCTACAAAACCACTCTACCACATTCAAAAAACACCTTTATGAAAACCATCTATGTAACTGCAATGACTCTCCCTGAACCCACATCTTCTAGCCTATTACCCATAGTCGCCCCCTATAGAACATGTCTCCACTTTCTTATACTCTACCGCATGCAGATTGAACACAATGTACATATCTATTATATTTTTATTTCTATGACGTTGATTGTATATATATACTGTACTTATGCTCACCTATAAATGTTTTTGATATAAATTTTATCCTAAACAACTTGTCAAACTTTTAAACTATTGTAAATTTTTTAAACTATTGATAAACATTGTTAAACTTTGTTAATTTTTTTTTACTAAATTACTCTGTAACCTTGTGGAGCTTTTCTCCCCAGGACTCCACTGAAAAAGGACACCTGATGTCCAGTTGGACAATCCTGGTAAACAAATGTTAAATAAATAAATAGAGACTGTGGTTTTGCCTTGGACAAGGCTTTGATGACCTTTTCTACAGATATGTAGGATGGGGGTTAGGGAGTTTGGAGGAAGGTTTGTGATAGGTTTGCAGGGACTAAGGGAGTGAGTGAAATTTTCACCAAACCTATCCACTAGTAGTTTTTTTATCTCAGTGGGGTCAGTGTATGTGATACTGTAGGTCACTAGTTCTGCACATGCTTGCGTCCTACCTTTTAGGCTACATACGTAGCTGTAAAAGGCCTTATAGTTATCCTTCACTGTGCTTGCTAAGTTTTTCTTAATGAATCCCTTAGAGGATTTGACATGCTGTCTTATTTGCCTGTTGAGGTTGAGGACAGTGCTTTTCCATTCTTCGGGTCTCATCTTTGTTTTCTTAGAAAGCAACTTTTTGCATTTATTGTAAAGTTTGTTGATGCTGGATGTCCACCATGGTGACTTGTTTTTACTTGGGCCTCTGGCATTGATTCTGTCTGGTACAGCCTAGTCTATACAATTATGCAAGTGATTATACGGGGCTTTAGTGTAACCTTTGGTGTAGATACCACTTACAAATTAGGGGTGGGGCTTGGAATGGATTTATACCTTCATCTAGGAGGATATACTTTGCCTTGGTGAAGTTTTTTAGTCTAATTCTGCCCTTTTTGAGTTCTGGTGTTAGTGCTGGCTCAAAGGTGACTGATTTGTGGTCAGATGTAACTAATGAGGGTTGGATGGCTGCGGTAGTGCATCTGTCTGACATGTTAGGGAGGACCAGATCTAGCATGTTTGTTCCTCTTGTTGATGTTTGAACAATATGCTCCAGGGCATTTGAGTTAACAAAGTCAAGGAACTTTTGCACTAGCATGTTAAGGCTAGAGTAGGTTTCCCAGTTGATGGTGGGATAATTGAAATCCTCCTTAGCCAGAGTGCTTGGTAATATTTGGATTGTCTCCAGTTTGGTCAAGTAGGCTTCATGCTCATCGTGACCCATGGAGGGGGATCTATAACTGGTGATGACTTGAATGGGTGTCTTACTCACTGTAACCTGAACTTGGAGTAACTCCATGGAGTTGTCCAGTCTAACTAGACGGGAGGTGAATTTACCTCTAATATAGATAGAAACACCACCTCCTTTGGTTCTCACATGTTCACTTTGTGGTCTTAAGGTGTAGAAGGCATTGTAAACTTGCAAAGCCGGGGTACACTCTGAGGCCTTGGACCAGGTTTCTGTGACTACATAGACATCTACATCATCCAGCAATAGAAGTGCTTCCAGTGTGTGCAGTTTTTGGTTTAAGCTCCTAGCATTTAGCAGCATGACCCTTATTTTATTATGACTGGCAAATTTCACATTGGTAAGTTTGTTTACAAGACCTTGCCTAAAAAAGGCACTATGGTGGAGGCAAGAGCGTTTGCCAGCAGCCAAAAGACTAGAGGTGCCAGGTGCAAACCCTCTCTGAAAAAGCAGCAAGGTTTATCAACCATGGCTTCCCAGGCTGACAGGAAATGGATCCCCTTTAAATGACACTAATAACTAAGCAAATTATTGAAATCAATCATTTTTTGTTTATACTATGTGAGGGTAGTATGCTGCTCAAGGCTAGGGACATAGCTGCCTGAGACACGTACTCGGAGAGCTCAGTCATGCCTCTCTTCATATAGTCCAGTGTATGTCTCAGGTAGTTCACTCCAACATGGACTATGACAGAGTCATAACGGTACTTGTTGCTGAGAGACATGAGTGCATGCATGATCTGATGAATCCTGGCACCGGACAGACAGCTGACTGCGACTTTTTCCTTGTCCATCCAGGTGAGTGGGACATCCATGTGTCTCACTCTTGAGTCTCCAATGACTAGAAAATGTCTTTTTAGAGTGTTACACCTTAAGAGCTTGGTAGGTGAGATACTGATGTTGTTATGTGTCATGGGTGTTGTGGGAACTGGGTTAGTAGTAACAGTCTTTTGTTTTTGCGGTCTCTGGTGTCTCAGTAGGTTTTTTGAGAGAACCTCTGTGTATGTTGATTTATGTGTTCAGTGCATACTATGTGTATGAGTCATGGGCTATGTGCATGTGTAGTGGTGGGTGGGTTGACAACCTCTTCTGAAATTATGTGAAATTAAACACCAAAATAAAGATAGGACAAAGTAATGCACTGCTGGTGAACTATTTATAAAAAAATCACGAGGACGTCAGGAAGCTGCCTGTGTACACAGACATTTGTTCATCCTCCCCCTACTATGACAAACTTTAATTTTCTGCAGCTGATATTTATTAGAATCACTCAACAATGGGAATCCAAAACTGACAGCAAAAGCATACTCACATAAGGAAAGCATACTACATTTTGACAAGGCCTTAAATACCTGTAGGACAGAGAGGAGTGACTATCTGTCCATCTAGAGGAATGAGTATATCTAGAATATGTCACTTAGACACTCAAGCATCAGCCCTACCATGTGGGCCCACACACACACACACACACACACACACACACACACACACACACACACACACACACACACACACACACTAACAGCTACATATTCAGAGGTTTTGATGACTACCCCAACAAAAGTTCCAGCTCTTTCTAAAGAAGCCGTAGACTGAATAAGACTACAAACTCAGATCATGTAAGTAACCTATCACATAGATCGCACACTAATTGTAGTAAAGGTGTAACCTAAATGTGACAGTGTTGACTGCAACAACAGGGAATGTAAAGTTTGCCATTAAATACAGCAGAAACCACCTAAATGTGGATTTCTCCATTTACTATAAAACTGCATGGAAATTAAATTCCTGCATAAGCCTAGGAAAAGCAGGTAATGTCGCTCTAAATGTATAAACTTGTCTAATAGGAGTTGTGCAGAACTATGCACTTTACAAAGTAAAAACTCCTGTGCTGTTGGTCATTAATTAAGACTTCTGGGGGTATCCTGTAAACTGTGTCTGAATTCAGAAATCATGCAAAGTTTTCCCCTTCACTCTGTGTTGTAATGTACGCTTGGAATGCCTCCACTCCTCCCCCAGTCTTTCCATTTCTGGACCCACTCTCAATAGTAATCTTTTATTTATTTATGTATGTATGTATGTATGTATGTATTTCATTATTTTATTGTTTTTCTTCTCATCTTCTAGTTTCTTTTTAAGATTTGGCATATTACCTACTGGACTTTGTAACATAATTTCCCAATTTCAGTTTGACCTCAGCTTCATACATCTCAACCTCTTAGTGCTAGAAATCTGAACAAAGCCTAACAAAATAGGAGGAACAAAGTGCCAAAAAATAGGGACAGATTTTAAATACTGCTCTTATAAACTTAGAAAGTTGCTGGAGTAACCGGGCTTACGTTAACATACATTTTCTGAAGGATTTGAAGTCTGAAACTCAAATGCATGATGATATTTAGTGACGTCAATCTTCAGATCATCACAGTGATTTGACAGAATACCACAGATTTTATGAGGAATAGACCAAAAATATGTGGTAAAAATGTGGACAGTTGAAAGGTATGCTCATCTTCTTTCCTCTTTGAGACTGTCATGTGTTACACTTCTCCAAATTTTATTGTGTTTTACTGTCTATCCTCCCTCCCCAGCACCCTGCCTATTATTGCTGCTGTCACTCTTCAGCTTATTATGGACCCAGTCTTTTTTAACTGCATGGTGCTAAATAATAACATTTTTGGAAAAGTCATACAATAGTCTACATTTCCTGTACTTGCAGCTCTCTTTGGGTAACCCTTAGCTGACAGTGCGCAACAACTGAAAGCTATTCTTCTTCCTGTCCATACAAATATGCATGCCCATAGCTACCTAGAAAATGAAGTAAAAAGCATCAACCAGAAAAAAAACTATGCTGAAAGGCATCCCAAATATACACATAAAAAACACTCCTTACAACCATTCAAATACTGACATTTCTAGTGGGTCTAGATTTAGTATTAATCATCAGGTCAGTTGACCATATCAGTTTTGTTGGAACATAGCAGCTGTGTTACTTGGACATGCATTCTAGGACCACTTGGACATGCAGGTGGAACTTATTGTCAACAACAGAGAAGAGGTGTGCTTTGAGAGCTCCCATGTATCCCAACAACAAGATGAACTACTTGTATTGTACTTGCTCCTGTATTCTATTCATGTGTCCCATTCAACACATCACAATTAGCCCTCCTATAAAGTCAAATTCTATTGCTTTATTTCTCTTATGAGCTCCCAGAGGTGCTGCTGGGACAGGGTGAAGGGGGCAGCCACCCTAGGAGCAAGAAGTTGGTGGGAATGATAGTGGGATGCCAAATGGGAGGTATTGCATTAGTGGTCAGGTCTGAAGCATTCAAGGAAGTCACTTTTGTATCAAGAAACTTGCTACATTTTAAAGTAAAGAACCTCCTTTTTTTGCTCCTTAACTCACAGCTGAAAAAGCTGCTTTTTCTCAAATCTAAGATTTTTTGTCCTTAACTTTGAGTTAAAGGGGCACCAGTTTGAGGAGCTGCACAGGGTCCCATAAAAACCTAGCTACAACTGATAGCTTCCTTACACTCTGAACTTATCTGTCAATTTTTCATCTGTGATTCACCTGTCACTTCCTCTAATCTGTTCCTCAGTCTGTTGCCTTCAGTTCGTTTTCTCTCCCTTCACATTTATCCTTTTTACTATACCTTGCCTCTGTCTTATTATTTTTCAGTGCTGTACAATCCTTATATCCTACATTGCTGTCATGCTTAAATGCTTACTCGTGTTGCAGTGTTGGCCAAATTAATAGAAATAACAAATAATGGAAATTTCTTAGTTTCTTTAGTGATTTTCAGTCTGTCTTTTTCAGAAATTCACAAAATCATTTCAGTTTGCTAATTCTTTACGAAAACTCTATTAAGCACAAAATTACTATATGTTACTTACCTACTTAAAGAGAAATGACATCATAATGATGCAGCTCTATAGTCTTACAAGTTGGTAAATTGGCTCACTTAACACCATGAAAGCATGGAAAAGTTGAAATTCTGCTCAAAGAAGGTGTTCCTAGTTCATAAATAGCCAAGAAGGTTGGAGTTAGTCAGCTGTCTGTCAGACAAATTTGGAAGAAACTGAATACCAGTGAAAGGTTGACACCCAGACGTTCTGGCAGATGTGGTCGCAGAAGGTCCACAACTCTTCGGGATGAGTCATATCTGATCAGAAAATGCCATTAGAATTGTACAGCATCCAGTAGACAGCTGCAGGGGATGCTGAAGCAACAGGGTGTTACAGTACTGTTCAACAGAGACTTCTGGATGCTGGGCTTTGAGCTTGCAGACCTCTGAAGAAACATAAATTGTCCAACCAAATGAAGGCAAAAATACTGCACTGGGTGAAAGAGTTTCAAAACTGGTCAGAAGAAGATTAGTAACAGGTTGTTTTCAGTGACAAGTGCATAATACAGTGTTCCAATCAGCAGGTATAATATCTCAGATGACAATCCAGAGAGCATATGAGGAACGATTGTATCGGTCAGTGTGTCAAACACCCCACTCAAGAGATGGTCTGGAGCATTATGAGTGTCTTCAGAACAGGTCGGCTCTACATTGTTCAGGAAATCATGAAGCAGAAATAGTACAGAACCATACTACAGCAATGTTTGCTCCCTCAGCTGTGTGACTGGGCCAACAAGATGGGATTTACCAGGACAGGGGACTTCATCTTCATGCACAATGATGCCCCATGTCACAAAGGTCAACAGGTGACAAGTTTCCTTGAGGTCCATGGCATTGAAGTGTTACCATGGTGGGGTAACAGCCAAAATATGAATCGAGTAGAGAACTTGCGAGCTACTCTGAAGTCAGAGGTGAAGAAAAAGACCATAACTAACAAGCAGCAACTGACTTGAAGAATTAATTTCAGCTTGGACATGCAATGCTATGACTGAACATTACATGAACTCAACAAGTTAAATACATGCCTCAACATGTTAAATACTTGATAATGGCCAAAGGATCATTCAGAAAATATTAGAGCATTTTCTCATATAACATGAATTATACTGTTTGTCATTTCATATACTCGTAATAAGTTATATGGCAAAACAACAATAAAAACAAAGATAAAAACAATAAAAACACTGATTTCTATTCATTTGACCAACACTGTTCATTTCACTGTTACCAGAAAGTGACTTATTATAACACAGTGATTTTTTAAGCATTTGTAATGTGGCCTTATGGAGACATGGCACACTTCTGACAGGGAAATCAATGTATACCAACATTATATATTCTTCACTCTGAAGGAGGTATGGGCCTCCTCAAAATTAAATACATATATAGAGCTGCAGCTTTGGGACCACATACATATTTGCTGACCTCATCAGATCCAAACATAGTTAAAGTATTAAAACATGAGAATAGGAAGTCTAAGATTACCTCTCTGCTTAGTTTAGCAGAAGCATTAAGGTGTCAAGTGGGAATGAAAACCAAACCAGAAGTGGACAAAAATCAGATCGGAACTGAATGTACCAAAAACAAAGGGAAGAATATATGGAGAAGGACCAGTTGAGAAGGAAAGAAATATGGAAAAGCCACAAATATACTGAAAAGTCTAGAGATCTCCTGGAACAATCTCATGGTGATCAGGAATTGATGCAGGAATGGATAAGGAGAGGTGAGTTGAAACCAAAAGATGAAAGGTTAAAAATGGCAGCCCAGGATAGTGGACTATAGTTTACAAAGTCCATTGAATTTGTGGGAGAAACAGACAAATGTAGGTGCTTTTCTTTACAACTGTTTATTAATGCCTGATTGGTAGAACAGACATAATAGCACAGGGTGTAGCCATGGGCACACCCCTGTGCGAACACAAGAGAAATGAAACAGATATAGTCTGGTTAATTTGTAAGTCTTCCCCATGTTTTTACGTGGCAAAGGCGAATAATATGTTCAAATCATCTTGCTGTATGTGATATAATCATGGCAGAGGGTTTGTACACTGAAAGGCACAATAATGTGGCAAAAAATGTTGTATTTGGGGATTGTGCAAGCATTAGAATATTGAAGTAGTTGAGAAGCATTAGAAACATGAACCCCAAAGCATTACAGACCATAATGAAGTGTGCATCACATGGGATAACCCATTAGCAACAGTTCAAAAAATAGATCTGAGACGACCAAATATAGTAGTCCATGAAGAAAAAACAAAAGTAACATTAATCACTGAAATTGCTACACCTAGCGACTATAGCGTTTATGTACAGAGAGACACAAAGCAAAAATATCAGGACTTGTATAGTGTTTTATGTACAGAGAGGCACAAAGTAAAAATATCAGGACTTGTATAGTGTTTATGTACAGACGGACACAAAGTAAAAATATCAGGACTTGTATAGTGTTTATGTACAGAGAGACACAAAGTAAAAATATCAGGACTTGTATAGTGTTTATGTACAGAGAGACACAAAGTAAAAATATCAGGACTTGTATAGTGTTTATGTACAGAGAGACACAAAGTAAAAATATCAGGACTTGTATAGTGTTTTATGTACAGAGAGACACAAAGTAAAAATATCAGGACTTGTATAGTGTTTATGTACAGAGAGACACAAAGTAAAAATATTAGGACTTGCAAGGAGAAAGAAGAGCAATGTGGAAGAAAGATACACAGACAGTTCCATTAGAAGAAGGAGCATTGTATCTAAAAAATGATTTACAGTCAGAAATATTTGCTCTACCAGTAAATGTAACCCCTTATGAATTAGAGAAGGAGGCAATTTTGGCACATTGGAGGTTGTGCAAAGAGTACTTTTAGTTAACACCAACAAATGAAACAATATTAATTTCATAATGAACTTTAATTATACCCTTACTTAGGAATGGGGTCCATTCCCATTATGGTATTACAAGCCCAAAAATACTTGGGAAAATTAAAACAGGAGTAAAATAATTATTAAAAAATACTACTACTGCTGCTAATTTTACTACTACTGCTACTACTACTTGCTACTACTACCATTACTACTGCTGCCACTGCTACTACTATTATTGCTACTTCTACCACTACTTCTGATACCATTGCTGCTACTATTACTGCTACTACTACCACTATTGCTACTACTAATGCTACTATCACCACTATTACTGCTACTACAACTACTACTACTGCTACCACTAGTACTATTATTACTACTACCTTAGTGCTACTACAACTACTACCACTGCTGCTGCTACTATTACTGCTACTACTACTATCAGTACTAGTGCTGCTACTATTATTGCTACTTCTACCACTACTTCTGATACCATTGCTACTACTATTACTGCTACTACTACCACTATTGCTACTACTACTGCTACTACTACCACTACTGCTGCTACTACTATTACGGTGCTGCTGCAATTACTGCTATTACTATCAGTACTAGTGCTGCTACTATTACTGCTACTACTACCACTACTACTGCTACCACTGTTACTACTATTACTATTACTTCTAGTACTACTTCTGATACCATTGTTACTACTATACTGCTACTACTACCACTACTGCTACTACTATTGGGTCCCTTTTAGATCAACAAAAATTGTAAATATCGAAAATGCCATTCTTCAAAATGGGTATTGAGGAGTGCACAACCCCCACACCCCCCGCTAATTATATATACCAACTCTGAGATCGCACTACAGTGAGGAAAGGGCAAATTCTCCGATCTTCACTGTACCATGATCTCACAATATCAATTCCGAAGAATGGCATTTTCGATCACTAAGCCATTCAATATTTACACTTTTCGTCGATCTAATAGGTACCCCTACTACTACCACTACTGCTGCCACTACTACTACTGCTACTACTACTACTGCTACTACTACTACTGCTACTATTTCTGCTACTACTACCATACCTCTTAATTCTTAGTGCAAGAATTCTATACAAAGTCAAAAATAATGGAGGGATAAAGTCCAAGTATCAGAAAGAGATTTTAACTACTGCTTTCATAAACTTAGAAGTGACTAGAATAAGAGGTTTTTTTTTCATTTGCATGCATTTTCTAAAGTTTGTTAAGTGTGAAACTCAAATGTCTGCCATTAGGTAACATCAGTCCTGAATGATTTGCCAGAAAACCACAAATTTTATGAGTAACAGACCAAAAATACAAGGCAAAAATCTGGACATTCTGATAAATTCTGGACAGCTGAGAGGTATGACTACTACTTTTCATACCACTACTACTACCACTACTACTAATAATAATAATATCGGGACACGACTTGATCAAAAATACCAATTGTATATATTAAACAATGACTAATTTATATTCCTGAAAGTCTTTATGCAAAACTGTCATGTTTCAGTATACTACATCAATACTGAAGAAAATAACAGCCGTCAATGGAAAGTCACATGACATTCAGGGACAGTTGAGAAATATTGCAGCCATGGCCTGAACATGGTCATGTCACTGATTTCAGAATACTTCTTCTAAATGAAGAAAGGCAGACCAGGGAGTGGTGTTTAGCACCCATCATTACAACATTGTACATCTACTTTTATGAGGATCCTGTCTGAATAAAAAATAAATACATTGCATTGGTAAGCACCTACTGTGTTATATAGAATGGCACTACATTTCTAAAGTGGAGGTTCCTTCTATCATTTCATACCTCTCCTTGGAATTTTTTTTATCAGTAGAGTGCCTTGTTTAGTAGAGTGTCAGTAGAATGGTAGATGTCCTGTAAAACCAGACATACACTATATAATTTATTCTAATCCAAAAACTGAAAATTGTCCTTTGAAGGGCAACTCTTGAAACTCAACTGCATCTGCTGCATAGACCATCCATTACAACCAATCCAGCCTATATCCATTAATCAGTTAATTTTTTGAGTACTCTGCCATCAGTCGCACAGTTCCCGACAACAGAAAGTGGCTGTTTGTATCAGAGACTGTTTCTCTTATTTATCATCACACTTGCTGTTTCATTTCGCATGGGTTGTTATGCAGTTTTGTATAAATATTCAGTTACAGAAAACGTACCCAAACATTGCATCTGTTTAGTAGTTATAGAGTATGTAGTAGTTGAGAGAACTCAAGGACCAATTCAGTGTGGTGTAGGAAATAAATAAGTTTAAATGAGAAATTAAATGTTTAGCAGAGTGCAAAGACAGTAAACAGTAGAACTGGCGACCTTTACATTTGTGGAATACAGTATGATCACTTTTTCCAAGACATAATTTTGCATCTTCCAATAAGAATGGTGGACAATGTGACGCAGAGCATTAATAGTGTTTGTTCTTGCATTTTAGGAGGCCACAAAGTACTGGGGGATATTTCTTCTGTCTTCTGTCCTGTTAAGCAAGCTAAGCTAACAAGTTCATCATATTGCTATCACATGCTACTGTGCTATCACATATTACTGTAACTTTTCCCTGCAATTTTAGACACTTTTTGAACTGAGGGCTGTTGGGTTTTATCACATTTGCTATTTTATCATAATAGTTACTTATAGCATTGATGGGCACCTCCAACTACCTCACGGCTGTTAGCAGATGCCGATGGAGCCTTGTGTTGCATCCAGCAAGGCATATCGAAGCAGGTCCATGAAAATATGAAACTTTTAGTAAGTATAGTTTAGTGCTACAAGTCAGTACATTCAGCACTAAGATTACTCTTTAGAATCAGGTCATCAGTGAATGTATTTATTCCCTTTTTAATATTTCCCAGTTGTTTAATTTTGGACTGGAGCTAATACATGTGTAATGCATTTTTAGGATCTTAATACTGTGGTTATCAGACAGCCAGTAGGACCACATAAATAACTAGGTTTTATTATACCAAATGTGAAAAAACATAGAAACAGAAACAGAATGGCAACACAAAATATGCTGTGTATCCTTGAAGACATCCCAGCATTCTGAAGATGCCCTTTTCAGATCAATGCCACTTTAGCCTTGAAATGCCGCCGGTGATGTCAGACATTGTTAGAGTCTTTGTGCACTCACAAAATCAGGCCTGCTGTGCTGGTGCCTTAAGGATTGCTCCAACAAGCCGGAGGGCTATTTCTGAACTTCAAGCCAGCAAGCCAACACATGAAAGAAAAAAATTCTAAATGCGGAGAAAGTTTTAACAAATGGAGCAGAAATGTGTTGACAGTTTTCAGAACTTAGCTCCATATGGGAGTAATAACTGACATGGACTATGTTTATTATCTTCGTGTGATGGACTGTTGTAGATGAAGGCAGGCAGAGATAAGAAACGTGGCTCCACAATTCAGGGGTGTAGACACTGCTGCTTCATCTAATGTAGCCAAAGTGATACTACAAGTAGAATATCAGCACATAAATGCAAGTAGATGTACAGACACAGTATGAAAAATTACTTATGCTAATGGTTTTATTGAAAATCCAGCCATGCAGACACTTCTATTAATATGTTTCTTTTTTTTGATATAACAAGTGAAGAAGTGTCTTAACAGACACGTTGTTTTCATTTTATTTAAAAATTCCCTTGAAAACCATATGTTTTTCAAATATACTGTCGTTAGACCAGTATTCTTCATTTGTTTATGACAGCTCCTTAGTAAGACCTCATTATAATTGCTCAATGATAGTGTGCACTACATTAGAAACACAGGTATTGTCGGTGTCAATACAAAGATAAAAGTATTAGGAACACATAGCCAACAGTTAAAGATCTTGTATCTGTTTAGGATAGATGGCATTTAATGGAATCTTCTAAAACATGAAAGCAATACTCTAGGTACATGTACTTCAGGCACACATCAAACGGATGGGACACTGATGGGTGTATTTTTTTTTTTGCTCATGTTTCTTGTGACCTACAAATAAGTAGTGAGTAACTACTGAATTTAGTACATATGTTGCTGTGCTCTCTCTGGGTATTGGTTTAGACTTCAGAGTAGTAGGAGGTACTAACTTCTCATGTTAGCACAACTGGAAAGGCACCTTGGCTTCACCGACCTTGCCCATACTATTTTGTTTTATGCATGCACCTGAACAGCAAGAACATATTATTAATTTTGCCCTTCCTTGATTTGCTGACTATTCCTTTGGACCACATATACATATTTGTGTTCATCTTGTGCATGCAACACTGTTACTGTAGCAGATTTTACTTCTGCCTTGTAAACATGCATTACATTACAGAATACAATGTAACAAGTCAGGCTTGAGGCCAAGCAGCCTGTCATGTCATAAAGTGGCACCCTATTAAAATGTCGGCACTCAAAATGCCAAATGCTGACAAGCCATAAAAAGACTAAAAACCCAGAAGAACAATTCTCAAACATCTCTTTTCTCCTTTAAACTTCTTTTCTTCAGGGGGGCAAGCCCCCCCCCCCCACACTCCCAAACTTATGTATACCAACTCCGAGATCACTATACCTTGGAAAAAGAGAATATTCCAAGAAATGGCCTTCTAAGACTTAATATATGGAAGTCGTTTTTTTCAGCCGTTCAGTCTCTTTGTTTCGGGACTCACTCTAGTGAAACTTAACCTTTCAAATGGTTACCCGTAAAGGCCATAGTACCACACAGATTACTAATCATTGTTTTAAGTAATACATTACACTATTGTTTAACTTTACATAATTAGGTAGTTTTTTCCATTTGGCCACAACTTCCTCTGGCATACCTCTCAACTGTACAGATTTTCAGAGAATGTCCAGATTTTTGCCTCATAATTGTGGTCCGTTTTTCATAAAATTGCATTTTTCTGGCAAATTAGTGGCAAATAATTAAAGACTTTAATTAGAAAATAATGGCAGACATTTGAGTTTCAGACTTCGTAACCTTCAAAAAATTCATGCTAATGCAAAACCTGTTAGTCTATCAACTTTCTAAGTTTGTAAGAGCAATATATAGAAATTCTCCCTATTTTTGGGCCTTTGTCCCACTTTTATTCATATGTTCGTCCAGATTTCTTGCGTTAAGAGGTTGAGAAGTATGAGAGTCAGGAAGGTGTTTTCTTATACGTTTTAAATACGTGTTACTTTCTTACTTATTATCACTTTTTTCCCTTAGCAATCCCAGAGAAACAAACCCTCTGCAGCCTTATGCACTTATAAACGGCAGATCATTTTGGATTAGTGGTTACATGGCAAGCAATGCTGCTGTACATGTACCTTAATGGATACATCCTCCAAATGCACTCCTCTGCAGGTCTGATTCTACACACTTTAATTTATGGATTATTTCAATATGTACAGGTGAGACAATGAAGTACTGACTGTGTGTGTGTGTGTGTGTGTGTGTGTGTGTGTGTGTGTGTGTGTGTGTGTGTGTGTGTGTGTGTGTGTGTGTAGTACACTTACCGATTACCTCTTCGGCCCTAAAAATATACATACTCTGTCTAGCTAGTATTAAACCTTCCAAGAAACAGTAAGCTGGTCACAAAATCCACCACAACAAATTGGATTTTCTTAGGAGCAAATGAACTTTTGGATAACTCATTAAGGTTATTAGCTTGTCAAATATACCAGTCAGACTGCAGACCAAGAACCACCTATCACAAAAATGTCCTATTCTAGTCCTGACAGAGAACCATTTATATTATATATGTCCTGCTTTAATCCTGTCCCTCAGATATTTAAATACATTAATTCTTATACTATAGATATATTTCTACTATAAAATAATACTTCATAGTATTGCTATAACTGAATCTATGTAACCTGATGCTCTTTGGCATTTCTTTTCATTACTATCCTATCCATGTATATATGGACAGATATCATAGAGTTTTTTTTTTTTTTTTAATGGAAGTTATTCTAGAGTGCTAAAAAATATGCTCCTCATAAGAAAACACTACAATGCAGTGCCATCCAACAGAAGGATTCAAATGTGGATTGCTTTGGGGCAGGGTTCACATACTAACTAAATGGCAGTTGTCGTCACATACTCAGTCAAGCGTAAAGGGAGAATACTTTTTGATAATAATGGAGGCTGCAGGGCTATGCTCTTTCTCTTGGGTTCAGTGTGAATTATCAGTGAGCCATAAAGATACAGAGAGAGAGAGAGAGAGAGAGAAAGGTGCACATGTTCCTGTACATAGCAAACTCAGAGAAGTGCTCCTTCCAGAATGATTTATTTAAATTCTTTTCTTTGTTTTTTCTACCTGTTTAATGCAGCACAGTCTTACCTGATAACAGGACTAAGGTGTTTCTTCATTTTATAAATTAACCAAGCAGTGCATATCAGCTCAGTCAGTGGAAGAAAGTGAGAGAGATACAAAGAAATTTGAGAAAGTGATGCATGTATGCTGAGTTGTAGGCCATCTTTCTGGTGTGTGCTACTATTTTATTAGTGTACATTCAGAGAATCAAAGACATTTAAGTAGCGGACCCTGTTTTACAATCCATCTAACAGGAGTTGTGCACATATCTCATCACATGCTTAAGTATAGTGATTACTGACACATGGGTCTGAGAAATTAAAAGACTACCTTTGTGACACATTGCTTCATTAGAATTAGGTGCTTTTCCAAACAGTTATGCTGTTACCTACACATTATAAATACATCTACACAGCTCTGTACCATGTGCATTTAAAAACATCTGTCTCATAAAAAGACAAAAGAGCAGACACGCATTATGCATTTCTCTCTAGACATCCACCCTTATTAGTATGACACAAGGCATCCCAAATACCCACGTATGAACTTCTTGTTTTAAGAATAATGGATAATTCTTAATCTAACAATGTCTGTGCCAGTAGCCTAAATAAAATGGAGAAAAATGTATTCTTTTCATATCACAATGACTTTACTTTAAACATAGCAATGGAATTACTAAAATGATTTAGAAGCCATTGTTAAGTAAAACTGATTATATATTATTATTGATTTTCATAATAGCTGTTAAGAAACAGATCAAATACAAATGAAAACCTGGATTCCTTAGTATCTGTAATAAAAAGATATTACTAACCAATGAATGTCTAAAAAGCCCACATGCCCATCCCGCAATACTAGAGTAGAAGCTCACAATAAGAAAAGTCTAAGAGGATAAGCTAAATAAAGCCATGAATGGAACTGTTTACAGAAAATGCAGTTAAGATGGAAATCCTGATCATAAATTAATTCTTATCACTAGTCTACTTACCTGTTATAACAAAGCATAAGCTAAGGTAGCACAACTTAAGTTGTGTATTTCTTATCACCAGTCTACTTGCCTGTTATAACAAAGCATAAGTGAAGCTAACACAACTTAAGTTGTGTATTACAAACATTGACACTTGATCTTCTAAGGTGCCCCTTGTTTCCATTGTCTGTCAATCAGTTGCAGCATCTCTAACTGAACAATAAACTGAAGGCATGTAATTCTGTTGACATAATCATTTACTTTTATGATGGCTATATTACATAGCATTATTCATCTTAATCTATACTGGAGGCCTTCAGGTAAAATTAAGCACAATAAAATGTGCAATGAACAGAAAATGTACTTTTTTGAAGGAAATGATAGCTTATTGCCTATCTGTTCATGAAAGCCTTTCAGACCTCATAACAATTGTTGCTTATCTCCAATATATTAAAAGAAATGAACATTACATGGTGCTTTATTTCCCATTGTCCTTATCCATTGTATACAAGAGGCACTCTTTTAAATTTGTTCACTGTTTAAAACAGAGAAGAAACATCCTCAGTGTTATTGACATTTTTCACCTAGAGACACATGAAGTAATAACTTCTTGGGCAGTTAATATCTTTATATCAATTATTCTAGGAGTGATATAATAGCTTCCGCATTCTCATTTAGTGTAAACTCAGTTTTTTTATGGACTGAGTACACAACCTCACTCTCAAATTCCCCAGAGATGTTTTCCCCTACAGAATCACTGTTGGTGTGTTTTTCTTTTATTTCTACATCAACAAGGATTCATATCTTTAGGTTTTCTATTTTTGCTCATGGCTGTTTGACCATGGAGTTAACATGGGGGGGGGGGGGGGGGTGAATGACAGAACATTACATTGAGAAAGAAAATCAATAACAGTTTGGGAAAATGCTATTCGTATACCGTATTATGTTTATCAAAAATGTATTAATTGAGTGTTTGATAACCGTGCATTTTACTTCTGATATTCTGCAGGAATCCACAACAATCTGTATGGCCTTATTTGTTAACAAATCTGTGTAGTCTGGCCCTTCCTCTGGCTACCTTGGCTAAGTCAATAGTATGGATCCTATATCAAGGACAGTAATGTAGTACATAGCCACTGAAGTCTTTCCTTGAGCCAAACATGCCGGCCTCATGCACATTCGGTATTTAGTCACATTGCCAATCATTAACATGTTGCAACATGACAATAAGCATAACACAGACATACACACAAAGAACTTGGGGAAAAATAGCAACACTTTCTGTATTCATTCATTACACAGTGTTTGCTATACAGCAACAACATCACTATCCACAGTTAGGTCATGATAAATGATAGTTCTTGTCTTTGGGCAAAAATCTGGAAAAACTCCTTTATCCATTCTAATGTTTTGGTAACCATTTTCACTTAAACTTGAATTGTGACAGAAAGTTTACTGATATAACCACAAGTTGCCATAATTAGTTGAAATGCAATAGCTTCTATGACTTATTTTACTCCTAATGTAGTGTCTATTCTGTCCATGAGGAGCCACCACTGATCCTGGGAACTATCGACCTATTAGCCTGACGATCCTGGTCTGCAAGGCCATGGAAAGTATCATCATGGAACTCATAAACAAAGACATTGGTAACCTCCAAACTCTGGATCCCACCCAGTTTGGGTTTGTGAAAGGTAGATCATGCCTCCTGAATCTGATCGTCTTCTTTGAGGCAGTCACCAAAGCCATAGATGAGGGTAAGGTGGTTCACACAGCCTATCTTGACCTCGCCAAGGCTTTCAACACCATCCCCCATTCTGGAATTATAGCTAAACTCACTAAACTAGGTATAAATCCCTATGTCACAAGATGGGTTGCCAACTGGCTCACTGACAGAACCCACACTGTAAAAGTTGCAGACTCCAAATCTGACCTCAAAGCAGTGACAAGTGGAGTACCACAGGGTTCCGTACTGGGACCTCTCCTGTTTGGTATCTACTTCTCTGAAGTACAGGCTAACACAGAAGGCCTCTGGCTAATGAAGTTCGCAGATGACTGCAAACTAGGAGCCATAGTCAAGTCCCCAAATGATGTGGACATCCTACAGAAGGGCCTCACTGAGACAAATGCCTGGTGTCAGAGCCATGGCCTCAAGCTCAATGCCAAAAAGTGCAGTGTCATCCCCTTTGGTAAAAACTCTGTACCCATGAACTACCACATAGGCAGCAATCTACTTAACACAGAATGCATGATAAGAGACCTTGGGACCCAGGTGGACAGTAGTCTCTCCTTTGATAGTCACATTGCCACAGTAGTCAGGAAGTCCTTCTATGTGGCACACCTCATCATAAAAGGGTTCTCATTCAGGAAAAAAGAGGTCATTGTTCCCCTCTACTCGACACTTATTAGACCCATTATAGAGTATAACGCCCCTTTTGGAATGTACCTCACAAGACATCTGCAGCAGCTGGAAAGCCAACAGAAGTACCTCACAAAGAGGATTACTGGCCTCAAACAAATGCCCTACACTGACCACCTCAAAAAACTCCAGCTTTACTCCGTAGCATATCGCCTACTCCAAGGTGATCTCTGCCTAACATATAAAGCTATGTCAAACCCAGAGCTGTTGGACATGCTACACTTAAAGAAATCCCAATCCCTCCGAGCTACATGCTCTAGGGACCTAAGCCTTGTCACCACAATAAACAGGACATGCTGGAGGAATAGATTCCTGTCCCAGAGACTTCCCATGCTCTGGAACAGGCTACTTGCCTATGTCAAGCAAAGTTCTTCATTAGCACTCCAAGAAAAATCTTGATGATTGAATGGGAAATAGGAAATACACCCCGGGGATCACTTCTGTGTCTCTGCTTGACAGTGGCACAGGAAAATAACTTTCTTGGGTGGCATAAGCCAGGGAACCTTGTTGGCTAGGCTTACGTAGGCCCTTGGGCCGATAGCCTAGTACCTACCTATGAACCTATGTGGTGGGTTTGCATCCCTTGATTGTTTAGGCTTCTTTAACTTATTCCTTCCAGTGGAGCTCTTTAAGTCTATTCTGCAACTTCCAATGGGTGGAGCGTAAGCTTTTTGATAGAATAAAATTCTGTTCTCATATTTCAAGCAGATGTTCTTATCTCTGGAATTGTAGGGGTTAATAAAGATGTGTAAATGGCAGACTCTTCAATACAAACTATTTTTATTGTGGTAGTATTCTTTAGGTTCTAGGACCTAAACTGAATTTTATATGTCACAGTAAACATGGTAGGATGAATTCATTAAAGTCTACATGGTGTGACAAAACCATGTGCACTTTGGTTCATGATGAGCATGTGTGCTGTTTTGCATTCAAGTAAGCAGCTCTACATACCATGTAGAGTCATGCAAACATGGTAAACATTGTGACATGCTAATAACTGCATAAGCAGCTACAACCATCCAAGATGGAGGAGCTATTCAACAAGTTATGAAGCAATTTTGTAGACTCAGTGCAGGTTTTGCCTGCAGATTCCAAAACCTATTGGAATACAGCCACATAAACTACTCTACATGGAAACAATGTTAGGGGCTGCTGTTGCTCTTATATATGTGTATGTGCAACAGGCACAAGTCTATGCTGCTGCTGCTAATAGATCTTGGCCAAGAAGGAGAAGGGTGTTTAGGCACCGCACCGTTCAACTTTTCATGGTCTGCATGAGGTGGAAACTGTAGAGCACTAAAGGGTGTTTAGAGATATACTACAAGAACTCTGCAACCTCTTTCATCTTTAACTGAGAACAAGGGGAACTAATACCTATGGAGACTAACGTATGTGCAGCATTTAAAATATTAGCTACAGGAACTTTCCAGAGGCCAGCAGGGAATATACTGGGGTATCACAGTCATACGCATCCAGGATAATACATCAATCCTTCAGGTGCAGACTTTGTGGGAACATGGGCAAACTTCTTGGCTAGGCTTATAAGGGCCTCAGGGCAAATAGCCTAGTATCATCCTATGAACCTATGAACCTAATTCCTGAATGGCTAGTACATGCCAGTGACTACATACAATTTCCCCATACACCCAAGGACAGTGCTACAACTATGCAAGATGTCTACTCTGTAGCACACTACCTTGCAGTCCTAGGTGGTGTAGACTGCATTCACATTGAAATCAAAGCACCACCCGGGAAACAGGTAATGGTGTACATAAATAGAAAGGGTTTCCACTTCATTAACTGCCAGGTTATGTGTAATGCTAAGGAAATCATCCTAAATTTGAGTGCTGGCAACCCAGGCAATTACCACAATTCCTGTATCTGGCTCATCTCTCAGCTCTATCAGAAGTTCTCTAGGGGAGATATCCATAGGGTTATTTACTGGGAGATGCAGTTTATGCACTTGAGTCGTTGTCGATGACTACCATCAGAAATACACACAAACCCAGTGAAGAACACTATAATGAAGCACACACTCAAACAAGAAATATCATAGAGTATGTGTTTGGGCTGCTGAAGTCATGATTCTGGTGCCTAGATACATCAGGGGGGCCCTGCAGTACAATCCTCATACTCGTGCTGAAATTTTCACTCCCTGTGCTATCCTTCATAATACTATCCTGAGAAAACAGCTTCAACAGGACAACCAAGGGGACGACTCACACAACCCACCACAACTGGCAAGGCCTCCACAGCCACATGCAGGTGAGGAGTCAGAGGGGGAACCACCAGCCAGTGTGGGTGTAGGCATGCACAATATGCACTCACCTTTGCCAAGAGGCAATGGAGAGCACACAAGCTCACCACCTAAGGAACTAAAACCTTCATCCTCTGCAGATACATACTGCAACATTGATGCCAGGCAATGCTCACAATCTTTTCTTACCCAATCAATGGCTGTGTACATCTAGCATCACACAGTCAGCCCTGAATTAAAACTCAGATTATCTAGTTAAGTGTTTAACCTGGAATGGGAAAATAAATGGCTAAGAAAACAAATGAATGACATATCCTTGCATACTGTTACTTGCTAATGGAACTAAGTAGAACATGGGTGATTTTTACAGCAGTGACATCAATATGTGACAGCACTGACTTATGTCAATAGATGTGTTTTTTATCAATTAATAGGCCTTGTGCATCAAAGATTCACTGATTACAAAAATCTGTAAGAAAGCAGTACAATATTTAAAGGAGTATCACAAGCACATATATACTAGCCACTCAGTTAGCTACGCACCCTGGGCATCAGGTAAAAGACTTATGTATCCCTGAATCCAAAAGACAGAAAATCAAGAAGATGGCACAGTTATCATCATTTGCACAGGGTGTTGTTTTTTTTTTTGGGGGGGGCAGGAGTTCAATGCTGACACAAAAGCTAGTGAATGCATGTAAGCAAGAAAGTCAGACAGGCAGAAATTTTACTAAAGTATCACATGGCCACTAAGACAGAATGAGCTGTAAGCCTTATGACTTACCCCCTGTAGCTGTTATGATTTGTGTCTCTATGCGTACTCAAGGTGAAACATGTATGTGAGTGTCTGCAAGAACACAGCCAAGCTCTGTGCCAGCTCTACATCCTGATATGTTTGACAGGTGTGAGCCATGCAAGATAGAAACAGTTCATTGTTGTCATCCCCGACCATGAGAACTGGCTCTGCCAGGAGTTGCACTGGCACATTCCTGCCCATGGTTAGATGGGGTTCATATTACATTATTGAAAGATAACATAATCGAATGGCCGAAACATCAAAACTACCACATTTTGAAACTTTTATTGTGGGGGCTGCACCCCCCCCACACCCCCCTCTAAATATATATTCCAACTCCAAGATCACAATACAGTGAGGAAAGGGCAAATATCCCAGTCTTCACTGTACAGCGATCCCACAATGCGAACTTCGAAAATAGGCTGTTTCGATGTTTTGGTTGTTCGATTACGTTATCTTTCGATAACGTAATAGGAACCCGGTTAGATGCGCTACTCCTACCTGAATGTGACTGATGTCTGTTGGACAAGCTCACCTCATGAGTACATCCATGACCATGACTCCATGGCCTACAACACCTAGGTTGAGTATGGACACCTCAATCACTGATGGAGCAGTGGAAGTAGTGCCACTACAGGAGCAGGATCAGGCACAAGCACATTGGCTAACATTAAATGATGATGATGCTGACCTATGTCCATGTGGATGCCATCACCCTCCCAGCAGATGTTCCATCACAGACACTGCCTCTTCCATTGTGTCATTCATCCAATCTATTGAATCAACAACATGGCAGAGGCAGTCACAGCCTGTGCCACATCTACAACCCTAAGCATGTCCTCAGAGGCTCTACTGGAATATGTCTGCTCCACCATGATAGCCTTAAACATATATCAAGTGGCACATAAAGACACACAAGATCAAGTGAAGGGTTGACAGCAGGCCTCCTCCAAGCACCCCTAAAAACTCTCCTATGTAGCACATCACCCACACTTTGGCTGTAGTCAGAGTTAACTAGTACTGAAGCCGCAGTAACCACACTACCCTGATCATGTGTGTTGCACTCCACCTGTTCAATATCTGAGGGCTCACTGGAAAAGGTACATGTAGGTCTACTGGCTTTGTCTAATGGAAATACAGGAGTGGCTGATTGTCAACTTCAGTGTCCGATTCAACCTCTGCATCTCCCAACTGTGCCTCAGTTTAGCTGCCATCATCACCAGAGTCTGCCAGTACTCTGACATCAAGTGGCAAAAGTCCTACACTTCCACTGTCAGGATCACCTGTGATAATAAGCAACAAACACGGGAAATAAACTAATACCTACACTACAATTTTAATATTTGATAACAAACTAATAGATGGTACAGTAATACACACACTCATGACACCCACCTCACACATACAGATAAATGCATATTTCTGACAAGTGTTCAGCAATAATTAAATAAAACTGTTTAGCTTACCATGTGCAGAGAACTCCACACTTGCTATGGCGGATGGTCCTGGAAGAAGTTAAGCAAAAGTTAAGGACACAACCATCACAATTCCGGTAACACAGGGGTCAGAATTTTTGCCTATATGTCCATTAACAATACCCTATAACTGAAACGTGGCTGATACATCCTCCCAAAAACCCATGTGTAATGAGAAAACGTGCTGTTAACTGTATCAGTTTATCAATATGTTCTTCCAAAAATAAATAAATAAATAATTAAAACAAATTAATTACATTATTTTACTATATAAGAAAATCTTATTGTTTGAGAAATGTAAGCTTACCTGGAAGCTCCTCCTGGCACATACTTGTCCTCCCACAGACATCAGCACCACCTTCAAGGACATGCTGCTGTGCACTTTCCACTGAGGTCTCTGGATCCATCACAGTGGACAGGAACTCGTCATTGGTGGCTCTATAGCAGGTCCCCCTTCTGTAGCCAACTGTTCACGGGCAACTATAGCTGCTTTCCTCCAGGCTAATTAAATCATATCAGTGGCCCTGTGATGCACCTGACCATAAGTCCTGAAGTGATCCCCTTCTTCATTTATATCACTGACTATCTGCTTCCAAATCTGCATTTTGTCCGCCATATCCCCATGTCCTCTGTCAAGCAGAAAAGCACCATGGCACTTGAATGTTTGCACTATAACATCATTTTCCAAGTCACTAAAAGGGAGTTTACATGAATTGGTTTGCTTGGGTGCCATACTCTGAGGTGACAAAGAAGGAAACAACACAGAAATATTGAAATATTATATTCCTGCTTAAATACATTCAACATTAACCACTGGGCACACACTTCAGTAATTAAAATTTAAGGTTATGTGATTGTACCCTATAACATTCACACACAAACCAATATTTGATCCAAAACACAGAATAGCAATGGCATAATGTACTGTTTATCACACAGGAAAAAAAAACTGGGATAACTACACAATTTCAGGACCAAATCTCTTGAAAACTGCTTTTGTTGTGGCAACACATAAATGGTACTTTGGTCCCCCACCCAAAACAACAGGCAAATGATAGTTTGTATCAACCAATGATTAACATATTAGTAAAATATTATAAATACTGTCAAAAAATTCTCACAAAATGTGTAGACATTTACAACAGAAAAGTCAATTTTATATGACAGTCACTTCTCATTATGCCCAGTACTCCCCTAGTGTCTGTGGGCCATTTAGCCTAACACTACTGTCTCATTGATAGTATAGGACATTAAATTCACTGAAATAACATAGAACAGTGTAAGATAACCAGCTGTAACAATAACACTTGTGATGAAAGTAAATAAGGCTGTCTGAGAAAGTAACATGCCTGACAAAAATGGCTATGCCAACATTGAACTTATAAGATGTGCATACAGATAAAAGTTCCATATGAAATTTTTTCCTAGTAAAATGTGGACAAACTAGCATGTACATGAAAAGTTCAATCATACCTTAGTAATACAAGAAGCCTTCTGTTTAGATAAATCCAAATTAATAGCAATCTTCTGTGTTCTCTACATGCATGACTCTCCTCACCTTCAAGTTCCCTAACTTTTTATAGTGTAGATTCAGGCCTCTGAACACAGAGAAGATGCAAATGAGGTGTGAATTCATTAGAACTGCTGAATGCCAAACTTTTGATTTTGTGTAGCAAGTGTAAACATAGCGTAGGCACTTCCTCGGTGTTAGTCGTTAATGGATTGTAACTGTGTATGATTAGTGATAGGGAGAATGAAGACACAACAGCAATTCAGACTACCTTACATGCAGTGGGTGTGTCAACCAGGATGCACTTATAAAGTGTAGAAGTAACTGTAGCAAGCTTTGAAATGGAAGTGAACAGCACACATTACTAATTTTTGATCACTAATACCAAAACTCTCCTGCCACTGTTGAAAA
Source organism: Protopterus annectens (assembly GCF_019279795.1). Lineage (NCBI taxonomy): Eukaryota > Metazoa > Chordata > Ceratodontiformes > Protopteridae > Protopterus > Protopterus annectens. Next base: position 1,218,172,583 of record NC_056728.1, on the reverse strand, counting down.
CTGCATTTTACTATCATGTAATTTTATCATACATTTAATGACAATGATACAAAATGTCCTATAGACTGCATGTCTGAGAGAACAGTACAGAAAATAGAGAATAAACACACTACAAAGAAAAAACAGAGCTGCATCAATGCAAACAATATTCATAACTTCTTGTGTGATCACTCATTGCACTATTTAAGCAAAACATGTTCAGTCAAGTGAGAGTGTACAAATTTGTATATCTTCTTAATGCTGCAGAGGAAATGAGACTTGTTTGTATGCAAAATGATTTGTATTCCTGCTCCAAAGTTGTTTCTGGTGCAAAAACAGATAAAGGCACCTTGGTGGTTGTGTTTTGTAGTTTCATTAGTATGACAGTTCAAATCCAGACATGTTTAAAAATCTGAAGGGTTTGTTGAAAAGTATTTTTAATGTGTTTCCGTTTCCTTTTTTAATTTTTTATGTATTCCTTTTTTTTAATATTACTATCTGTGTGATGTGCAGCTTAACGCAAATATGGTGAAAAGGTAAAAAATTAAAAATTTATGGAAGTTGCTTCTGTGATAAAGACAGCATAAATTAAAGCCTTGAATCAAGGATACATTGTTTCATTTTTTGCTGCCTATTGCACAAAAATGATAAGAGGCATTGCAACATAGTCAGCAAACTTCCACAATGCCTACAGGTGCAGATCACCTGCAGACACCAAGCAGATACTTGTCAATTTCAAAAGAGGTACATTCTATCATGTGTGGTTTGCTACTGGGCTAACACGCTAAGCAGTATTGCACAGTGAGTAGCACACATAAATGATTGTGAAAATATGAAGCTGCTGCCTAGTTGGTCTTTGTAGCAGCAGGTGTAATTTAAAGGCAACAATAGTGGTGAGTCTGGGTTCTAATACAGCAAAGTTCAAAGTTTTATTACTGCTGTTCCAATTTACTTTTTATAAAAAATAACAGAAAAATAATTAGACATAAAAATAACTATCTATAGAAGGTGTTTTGAGCATAGACAGAATATGACATATATATTTACATGTGTAACTGTGGGGATTATTAAAATTATCGTTCCACAATTAAACATTTAGGTTTTGAAGTTTCATGTCACACACATACATTGTTAAACACACAACTCTTTAATGTATATGTATAACTAATAAGCAGGTCTGACAAAGAAGGTCTCATTTGTAATGAACACTCTGGACAGTGATGACTGTAACAAATACACTAGAACACCAGCCTATCCTGTGGTAAGTGATATAAGTTAATGTTCCCAATACAGACGAGCCAGGGTTCTCATCTAGCATGCTCCCAATTTTATTTATGATTGCCAACTCAATTATAAAAAGTAAAGAACAATGTAATCATAATTATAAATCAGAATAACTATGCACAGCACTGAATCTCATACGAATTATGTGTGTGACTGAGGGTATGCTGACAATTATGTTTCTGAAATTAAAATTGCCTTTTCTGGCTTTGGATAGAATTCATGCTTCAGTGATAGTCATATACAGATGAATTTATAAACCAAGATCTTGTCAGGTCACACAAATACATGGTTAACCTATCACTTTATCACTTGTATACATAATTAATGAGCATGTCTGAAAAGCATTTCTTCTGTGGCAATGATGAAAAAAAAAACACCTATGTCGAAGCATATGTTTTGTATATTTTACATAGGTTTGAATCCCACATTTTAAAAATTACTTTTATCAGTGTGTAAAGACACCAGGAAATGTGTCAGGTCATAACATTTATACACTCAATACATATCTGCAAAGTTAAAGCAACTAACAAGTACATCATCAACCAACTCATAAATTAATGGCAACTGTTATATTACTCTTCCTATTTCATATGATGTCTTCTTCTCTGCTTGGCACTGTTCTCTATAATTAGCATCATGCAAATGAGGTTGGCATGGTTGTTCAGGTTTGTGCACTAGCTGTAAAATGTGATATCTCAAATTGGCAGAAAACACTCTAACTGTTGCTGTTTGACCAGTATGGACATAACAGGAGCTAGAAAGGAAGGTGCCCAATTTAGTAGTCAAATATGAGGTTTAAAGGATATTCAATGGACTCCTTTAAAAGTGTCACATTCATAAGCTACTGCAAGGGGACTATACCGGGTCTCAATACAAATCAGAGGCTTGGAATATTCTGGCCAAGGCTATCTCCAGGGTGACTGGTATTCCCCACACTGGAGAGCAATTCTCCAACCATTATAACAACCTGAAAAGGTGCAAGAAAGGAACAACTCAATCAGTGGTTGGTTGAGTTTATGACTGCTGACATCTCACAGCACAGTTGTGTAAGTATACAGATAAATATATTTTAAATTTGATAGAAAGCTGGGCATAGCCAAGACTGGCATGCATAATGCTCTTCTCTTTTTCTCCCATTTTTGTTTTATACCCGACCAGCAGATAACAGTTATTATCTCTTACCCCACACCTTATCTCTCTTTTTTATTTTTATATGTGTGGTCAAAACATTCTGATGTCATCAGTTTCTGACTACTTACAAAACGATTTACAGTACAGGGAGGTAGGGCAACCAGTGTGGCTCAGCCTGCCTCCCTTCCAATAGCTGCCATACTGATGCCCAGCACATCTAGGACCCAAACTGGCAGTACTGCCTCTACAGCCCCTGTACTAATGGGGCATCCACTTCATATAGCATTACCCTGGAAGCTGATGAAGTGGTACCTCTGAGAGTATTGGCATAGGTGGTGCTTTTATCACCTGCCAGGAGATGCCAGGCATGGTGCATGAGGTCGTGGAAAGTACCATTGGTGCACACCTCAGCAAAATGGAGAAGATGCTCACCGGAATTCTGGGCAAAAAAAAAAAAAAAACAATCAAAAACTCCAACAGCAAGCTGAAGAGGGAGAATGGTAATGACAGTTCTGAGGGTGAGGACTAGATTCTCACTGTCCCCATGTTTGATGGGCATGGGCATCCGGTGTCCCCTCCCACTCCCCAATCATGGTATTCCCAAACCTGCTATGTCTTTCACCATCCCTGTCCTTGTCTTGTTTGTCTGTATCTGCTTCCTTACCTACTCTACTTATCTGACCCTGACATACTACATCCCTTACCTGACATCTCTCTCTTACTGAAGTAAAAACACAAAAATGGGCATGTGCCGCCCCAAAAAATATTGTGCCATACATAGTTCTACACTTCACATGTATGTCTTCTTGATACACTTGATTTTTGTCTAATTGGCTATTAAATATTACTGCATTGTTGTCACTCATCTTTGTTGAGGTGACAGTCCAAATTCATCCAATATTCTATCCATGTTCATTTTACACTGTTGAAGATATGAATAGCTATGGTTCTTTCCTAATTCCCGCCTGCACATTCCTATATTGCTTCCCCTTTGTTCTTCTCCCTGCTTGCCCCCCCCCCATTTCACCACATTCCTATCTACCCCATTCTGACACATTTAATGTGGTCAAAAATAGAATCACACACTACACACATAAATAATAAATCCCCAATGAAAACCTTCACTTTTTTGTTCTCTGCATTTGCATGGAGTTTGACATCATGCACCAATGCCAAGTGATAGTGAATGGCTCTTTGCATCCTATGGCATGGTGCAGTTACCTCCACCCAATGCTGCTTAAACTCTGCTGAGATAAGGAAACACATAGTTAAAGTAGAATAAAGGCACTCATATTAAGAATCTCATATAAATGTATTTAGACTGCTGAATGTATAAACTTGCAAATCCACGTGTGTACTGTTGACAAAAATCAGTTGAGTACTGTTTGTTTTTATACAGTATTTTACTGTAGTTAGTCGCTCTTACATCTGCAAAATTATCACATATAATTATTTAATTACATCATGACTACATATTTAAAAAAAATAGATTGGACTGGATTCAAGCCCTGTATCAACTGTGCTCAAAATAAGAGCTCACTGTAGTTATATCTGCTGCCACAGAGACAGATGAGCAGTAGTTGTATTTTTTCCACTTAGTACTGTCCAAAGTGCTGATGCCATACCTCTCTGCTTAGCATGTTTGCATGGAGGAAATTGAACCAATAGAACTCTCATACGTTTCTCGGTGAAGCAGAGACCTGCATTTGCTTGTCGCTTAACTACTAGTAAATAGGGAAAGCAGTATAAACATTTTGTTAATGTTATACAATTTATGACACAACATTTTCAATATGAACTAGTTATGAATACCATGGTATCTGTTAGCTGTACCTGCCATAGCAGTATGGATACGTACTTCTCAACTTCAGGTAGGAGTCCTTAAATGTGTATCTCGTATGCACAAACACTACCATCAATTGTCCAAACCAGCTGCTTAGCGGTGCGCTATGGAAAGTGCTTATTAGCATTGTAGTACTTATGTTTACTGCCCAGTTAGTCTTCACCCCATTAACATCCATGTAAAAATACAACCAAAGGGAAGGCACATTCTTCTGACTGAACACATATTTACAATGAGTCATGTGTTACCTGCTCCCATACACTTGAAACTTGGTATGTCAGTACTAGTTCTAAATGTAACTATACAACAGAAATAAATAGCAAAACTGCATTGCTATATAGCATGTACACCTTTATTATGACAATAGACATTCAGATTGTCATACATTATTAATGTGGACAGCGATTCTTCGCAAATATAAACACACATACATGCAGAGTTGCATCCATGTTCATCACAAAAAATGTGTGTGTTTCTATGTAACAATAAGTGTGTAATGTACACAACATACTGGGGAACAGCTGCATATGTCTCAGTTCTGCTACATGCATTCCTAGCATCTTTTTGCATCTAGTTTCACAAGATGTCTCTTAAAGTATGCCTGCACATTGGAAACACATCAGGAAATAGTACATCCACACTTTGCACACCACTCTCATAGCAGGATATGTTACCCACATCATATACTGATGATGGCATCATCTATAAAGAGCACTATGAAAAGGCAAAACCATACTTCAGGGATGGTGCAATCATTAACTGCAGTGTTTTGCAGATGGAAACAAAATACTTGCATGTGTGTTAAATTAGCACAGCAGCCACATTATGTGCGTGTCTCTATGTATGTGTAAGTCTGTGTACAGTCAGAGGGACATTAGTCTGTATCCTACTAACATCAATCTGGTCCCATGCAGAACTAATATCTTGACAGTCGTACATGGCTTCTCTCAAAGATGCAGTGATGATATTGTCCACTATAAATTGCCCAGCAGCACTGTAAAAGTAAAACTTGTGTTATGGCACTTGTGGTAAGTACTGCATTCTCTAGCTAGTGTACACAAGTAGATGTTCTAATCTCACTGCAGTCAATGGGTGTGTATGTATCTATTTAGAAAAGCGTATGTGTGTGTATACTACTGTCAGTAACAGAGCACAAATATTTTGGCAGGCTTACATGGCTACCCATCAATTTCATATAGGCCTCCCAACATCATCTCTCAAACATGCAGTGATGATGCTGTCCACTATGAATTGTCCAGCAACAGTGCAAAAGTTACTTTTGTGCTGTGGCACCTGTGTTAAATACTGAGTTCTCTTCTTAGTGTACCTAGTCTGTTAGGGATTCTAATCTCACTGCAGTCAACTTCTGTGTCTAGTCAGAGAAGTGTAGTTGTGTATCCTGCTGTCAGGAATTAGGTCCCACTGAATACAAACATTCTGACAGTCATACATGGTTACCTATCCATTTCATACAGGCCTCCAAACATCATCTCTCAAACATGCAGTGATGATGTCACCCACTATAAATTGTCCAGCAGCATTGTAAAAGTCAGACTTGTATTGTGACTCTTGTGTTATGTACAGATTTCTCTAGCTGGTATCTCTATTTAGATGGGGGTTACAATCTCACTGCAATTAACTGCTGCGTGTGCGTGTGTGTGCGTGTGTGTGTGTGTGTGTGTGTGTGTGTGTGTGTGTGTGTGTGTGTGTGTGTGTGTGTGCAGTTGCAACAGTATGATTCTGTAGCCTCCTGTCAGCAATCCAGCTCCATGGAGTACAAATATGTTCATAGTCACACATTCCTTTCATATAGGCCTGATGACATTTTCTCACATACACTGCTGAGGTCATCAGCTATAAAGTGTTGTTTGACACTTAAAAAGCCACACTTCTGCTGAGGCATTTGTATTAAGTACAATGTTCTGAAGATAGTGTGTTAGGGGTTCTACTCTCCCTGTAGTCAACTGGCGTGGGTGTTTGTGTTCAGTTGGTTCACATTCAACAGACCATTTCAGAACAGCATATGAGGCACTCCTACTGTCTTCTTTTCATAAACATACACTGCTGATGTCATTAGCTGTAAAGTGTTGTCTGACACTCTAAATACAAACTTCTGTGGTTCTTGCATTAAGTATTATACTCTATCTATAGTTAGGTAGCGGTTCTACTCCTTCTGCAGTCAGCTGGTGTTTCTGTGTTTTTGTTTAGTTGGTTCACATTCAGAAGACCATTTTAGAACAGCATGTGAGACACTTCTACTACAATCTTCTTCTTCTTATAAACATACACTGCCGATGTCATCAGCTATAAAGTGTGGTCTGAGACGCTAAAAGGCAGACTTGTGCAGTGACACTTGCTTTAAGTATTGTGCTCTAGATATTTTTAGGTTGGGTTACTTTCACGGCAGTCAACTGGGATGCATGTGCATTCAATAAACAGCATGTGAGTCCACAACTGTGTCAGACACTCCTCCAAGCATCTTCTTGTTACATGCATTAATTATATAATTTTGTATAACATGTACTCTGACAGTATTTATGTCAAACTTGTGCTGTCACAAAAAATTTAAGTACTGTGTTGACAAACTTCTTGACATAGATATTTAGGGGTTCTAGTATGACAGCAACTTGAATGTGTATACTTTCACATATTACTTTTCAGACAGTTTTACACTGAGATGTGAGTCCATATCCATGTCAGACAGTCCTCCCATCATGTTTCTATCATCATACATTGATGCTATCATTCTGCATAAGAGTGAAACATGACAGTGTTAAAGTCAGGTGTAATATTCAAATCAGTCCCAGTCTACTGCTGTGTTTGTGGTTGGTGGTACATTAACGTCAATGTATGATCTGGTGAATCGTGATTTTTTTTTCAATACCACTTAGGAGAACCTTTTACATTGCCCCATGCATCCACCATCCTCTTTTTTCATTTGGCCACATGATATCCTTCCTTCAGAGGAGTGGGGGATATTCTCATGTCAAATATGCATACACACATCATGAAGCAGAGTCATTCCATGAGCCTCTGCAAGCCATCTCCAAACCATTGCATGTGTGATTGCTAATTCTGTCATGGTGTGGTGCACATGTCAAATATGGATAGTGGCATTATGTACTGCAATCAAAACAGTACACACATACATACATACATAGCCTTACTATCTGCCATGATATAGATACGTGGAGTTTGATTTAAATGTAAAATAATGGCTAGGAATATATCTGATGATGTCCATTTGCTTACTAATGTCCTATGAACATTTCACATGTCAATGTTGTTGTCATTGATGTGCTATTTTGAGGTGTGGATGTACAGTATGCCTATAAGAGACTATTAAATTCTGTAATGTGAGGTTATTTATTGATGGCCACTGCTGACATTTAATTTCATGTTCCTTCTATAACAGCTATAGTAATATGCCTCCTGACAGCCATTGAGCTGGGATGATAATATGTATATTTTTTGGCTTAGTAAGGCATGGATTTTTGTAGTGGAGCAGATCAACATTCTCCTCAGTTCTCATTAAACTGTCACTGTGACACTTGCAGTATGGCACAAGTGTGCATGTGTATACCAATCATCTGTAAATGCTCTGTGACAAACATCAATATAAATTCATACTGATTACATGGACACATAAAGTCTTGTTTCATGCACATGTTGTGATATACATACAAATATCACCTGTTTTGATTCAATTTCAACCTTGTGGAATTCATTATATGCACAATTCTGTTGATATTCCCAAGGATTATTGAGGTAGTCACCAGCACCATTGTGTAACTATCAGCATTTGTGTCAGTAATTGTTCTGCATTAGCCACAACCAACCCATTTGTAATGTGTCCTTATATGGTATCAAGTAACTCAAATACAGCTTTTCAATGAAAAACATATAAGCATACGTTGTGCAAATGATATAATTACATGGCATAGCTAGATTTGTATGACTGTGTGAACAATATCACTGTGTGGCATGTGATGGATACCCAAGGGTGTATTTGAAGGTGTTATCACAAGTCATTTATTTAAATAAATGTGAAATGTTAAGGGGAAGACACAACTAAACACAAAGTTGTTTGTAGATGCCACCAGTCATACTCAACTGGAGAAAATAGACAATTTGTCAGCTGGCAGTTTGTCTCACACTTCATCCCCCTATCACCACTGGCCATCAGCCAAAGTATCTATGCAAACATTGCTCAGTTTATCTTCTCAGAAGACCAGCTTATCTGTGAGCTTTGTACGGCTAATATCACAGAATCATTGGTCCCTGACAACATCACACACTGCTTACACCATGACTTAAAACCTGAGCTAGCAGACACAGTTTGAGCTCTACTTAAACACAGCCTCCAGACAGCCTAAGTTCTTCTACAATGGTTTACAGCAGCAGTCATCCACCAGAGCAGGGGGAAACATCACATGATGCATGCACGTATAGACCTATAATCCTGACTCTCCTCAGTTGTGAGGCAGACCAATAAGCCATCATGGGCCTTATCAAAAAGAACACAGGTAATCTCTTAGCAGTGTACCAGACCCATCTTTGATTTGTTAAGGCTACATCATCTCTGTTAAATCTGTTTGATGTCTTCAAGCAGGTCACCAGTGGCATGTATGAGGAAAACACTATCATCCTGCATAACTCAACCTGGCCAATGCATTTCACACCAATCTACAGTCAGGTATTACAGAAAAACTGCCTCAGGTGGACATAAACAACTACATCATGAAGTGAATAGAAAAATAGATCGCATACGAGACACATTATGTCGAAGTGTGAAGACTCCTCTATCTAGACTCCAGTTACCATGTCCATACCTCAGGATTGTGTACTAGGCCCTTTCCTTTTCATTATTTTAGTCTCAGATGCTAAGACAAACTTCAACACCCTGTGTCTAACCAGCTTTGTGGATGACTACAAATTGTGGACAATCATTGAATCCAAGATTTGTATTGGTATAACACAGACAGTATTAAACACACACAAAGGATTGTTGCCAGAGCCATGGACACACAGCAGATGAACACAAATTCATGGGGAGATTCTTTCCTTTATGAAAGCAAATACACAAGCTAATTACAATATAGACAGCACACCCCTTTGAGCAGACCAAGTGGCATGTGACCTGTGTACTCCAGTAGATAGTACTCAGAACTTCCACCAGCATGTACCCAGAGTCGTGACTCATCCCTTATATGTAGCACAACTCGTGAGTATGTGCAGGACATCCACATCAAAGGGCATTATAGTCACACTGTTCTCAGCCCTTATCATAACAATAATTGAGTACAATACACTCTTTTGCATGCATCTCTGAACACATCATCCATGGATTATTTACTCAAGTGTATCACTCTTGTCACAGTGAGCTACCACACATCTTTTCAGCCATATCTATATATTTGTTTTTGCTGAATAACTACTAGGAGTTGACAGTGCAGACCTCTCTTCAAGGTGTTATAGAAATTCATGTGTGATACATGTCCCTGTAATGGACCCAGTAAATACATACCACATTGATAACATTGACAGTATGGGTTACAGTTGTGCAAGTGTGGATTGTGGCATATATATGCCATGCACAACTGTCATTTTGTTAGGACTGATTATAATTTTAAATTACATGTGACAGTGTTCCTCTTAACACCTCAGAAAGGTGTTAGTTATTGACGAAGGTGTACATAATTCCTGTTATAGATTACTGACAAGTCATGACATTTGCATAAGTGTGTTCATGCAGAGCATGTATACTAACTCACAGTCACATATTTTATGTCAATGACACAGATAACTGGTGTTATTATTCTGCTGTTGTCCATGATTGGACATGTTTCTGTCTACTGTTGTCCATGCACCTGTTGCTATGTATCCCGTTTGGTTGAGACCAATGCTGGCATTACATTCATATTCAAGCAACTTATTTTGTATATCTTCACAATATGTACATACCTCATAGTGTATATACTGTCCTTGATAAACGTCCTCTCCAGTGATCATGTTAGGATGCTTATATCACAACCACTCATCTCCACTGATATGTGACCTTGTGTGGCAGTCACATGATATACAATAAATGTGTGAGGGTATGACTATAACCACACAGGAGGTGCAAACAGCAGTATGTGCTGTGTCGTGTAGATATGTGATTACAATTCGTGTTACAATTGTCTTGTTTTTGTAGTGTACGTGCATTGATATGCTTTTATCTGCTGTACATTACTATGTTTCACTTGTCTGCTTCTACTGTCTTCCTTCCTACAGTTCATGTATGTGGCCCTTTTCAGTACACACACTTCTGCAGAATAATTATTTATAATGCAGTCTATGTATCCTTGCTGATCACCACCAAAACTTTTATTCAGTTTGCTTAAAACAGGTTTGCACAGTACTCTGCACTGACTACACTTTCCTATAATGTATTAGAACGTTATGCATTGCCTTATGTTAAACTCTGGTAGTCACTGTGGCTGTCTACGCAATCCCACAAAACTAGTATACATGTCTGCAGGTGTACGTGCTGCTTTACATGGTCCCTGGGGGTAAATATTAAGTATGTAATATTTTGTAAACGACGTACAATATCGAAGTAACCACTCAAGTTGCACACATACAATCAGCAGCATTTTGTTTATCCAAGTAAGAGCTTACACGAGGCTAAGCAGTTCTCTCTGTGTTCCCTGATCATTGAGATATTTAGAATCACATGACTTTTATGACAATATATATAAATATTATATGAACAGCAATTAATATCTCTTTACCTGTACTAGACATAGATCAACTATCAATACAACTGAGTTTGCCATTGTAAGAGCTCTAAGATGATTTTTTAAATACTTTGCATGTAGCATGGTTTTGCAATTATTAGTGCAAACATGAACAACCATTATTTGACCCCTAGAGGCACCAGTAGGATGTAACTACACGACACCTGGAGGCATCACCTGGCTGTAATGAGTTAACAGTGCTCATTTTGCAGTTTTCCTTACTGTTGCTAAACACCCTTCAAGTTAGTGCTGTCTGAGAAGTGTAATATAAGTACTTCTGTGGCATCTGTAGGTTGTACATAGGTTAAGGTGGGAAGACTTAAGCAGGCAGACATGGCTTTGAATACTTTAACATGTAAGTCATAGTAGCATGATGAGTGACTGAGATGAGTATACTCTTTTTATTTGTTTTATGAATTGCTCAATGTACTCTAAGCTAAATCTTTCAAGTGAAATAAAAATGACTTTTACCATCCTACACTGGAGCTACTGTTGAGCATGGAATCTCAGCAGAAAACAGATGGAATGAGGACTGCCATCATTCACATCAAGTGCTATTGGAGCCATAAAAGTACAAACCTTATATATTCTCTTCACATCCATTGCACAAATACTATTCTCACTGGTTAGTGCATTTAAACTAGAGCCAGGAAACATGTTTTGCTTATTGTGCCAATTCATTGCCATTTCTCCTGTTGCTGTATAAGGAGAGGCACTCATGGCTGGTGAGGTGAATGTAGTGCTCATTTTAAAACACAGTGATGGTGTGAGTAGGGATCCAAGATTTTTTGGGCATCCTCATGAAGCTATACAGCTGCCAGCTTCAGCAGAGGAGCTACATTGAGTCTCACTACATGGCTAATGCTTGGAATAATTTGGTCAAAGCTGTCACCTGTGCTACCGAAATCCCATATGTAGGAGAACAGTGCCATCACCACTACAGTCACCAAAAGCTGTAACTTTTTGGCTGATGGGAGGCTGAAGTTTAAGCTCAGTCACCACCTCAGTACTTCAACTATAACATAATTCTGCTATCCATACACTGTGCTAATGCATGGCACCATACACATTTTTCTTCTGTCTTGCCTTTATCTACAGCTCTTGAAGAGATTGATAGGAATCAGAAGATGCACAAAGAGGGACTGACAAGAGTTTCTACAAGAGCACTAGGAGAAGTATAGGTAATGTATTGAAAGATGCATATGTTTCAGTGGTAACAGGTGTGACACTGCCAGCCCAGCTTTCTGGAAGTTTGTAAATAATTCTATCTCATTTGTGAATATTGATATGATTCATACAGAACTGTATGTTATGTACTGAGATTCAAGAATGTAACCACAACATACCCTGCTGGAACACAGAAGATTAACTTACAAAATGTCAAGAAAATAAATTGAAATTAACTGCTTTACAATGTGCTATAAAAGTTAGTTTCAATGCAGCAAGAAAACAGGATGTCAAGAACTAGAAGATGTTCATCGTGCATACAGCTGCAGTCATAACAGATGGGTTCTCCTGCCGTCAGGCGGGTCCTCGGTCGGCCGAATTCCAAAGTCTAGGTCCAGCGTCGGTTGTTGTCGCTTCTTCCCTGACGTCAGTGCGCCAGGGGTATAAAAGAACCAGCCGACGCCATTTTCTTCAGTCTTTCTTGCCGCACAGTGCCCGAAGCAGAAGCAGTTCGCAAGTGCCGGTCGGCCAGCTCCTGAAATTACGAAAATTTTGCAACCGAAGTCTTCTTGAAAGCTAAGTACCCCGTTGGGGAAACTTTTCTTGCCTCAGACCGATGTCAGACAAAGTTAATAATTGTATTTCATGCGGGAAGCAAATACCACATAAGGATTTTCATTCCCTCTGCATTCCTTGCTTAGGCCCAGACCACGACGTCTCGGTCTGTTGTTTTTGTGCTACATTCAACAAACGCACCATTAAGCGTCGGGCGGGGTTCGCCCAGCACTGTTTTGGCAAAAAATTTAACTACATTATGTCGTCGGATACTCTGACTCCAGTTTTGACTAAAAGACGCAAAGATAAGGACCAACACACGAGGTCCGCGGCCTCTACCGACACCACGCCAAAGCTGACTACAGGGGGTCCGGTTCTCAGCGAGGTGCCTACGCAGTCCCTGCCTACCGACGACACTTCATTGGCGGTGCCTCCTGTTCCCGAGGTCGCTGGCTCCTCGGCCCTCACCCCGACTATAGATACCGAAGCCACTCTAGGCGGTAAAACTCAGAATGTAGACAGGTCTGCCTCCTCTCAAGGTGTCTTCAGGCCTTCCTCTTCTTTTTCCATCAAGGCTTTCACTAAGTCTAAAGCAGCCATGCATTCTAAGAGACAAGCTACACAGGGCCCTTCTCCAGGCCCCATGCCTAAAAAACAGATGCTTAAAATGGCTGAGGATTTAATTACTCTTATCAGGGTTCTCAACCCCGGACAAAAGGCCCAGAGTGGAGGAAGAATCCCCCTCCTCGGACCAGGCCTCCATTATTTCAGAGCACTCTGATGAACAGGAACATTGTTACTCCCCTTTTGAAGATTCTGATGCAGATGAGTCCATTCCCTCTGTCTCCTCCCCTGAGGATTACTCTTTTGGGGAAACCTTGCATACCTTGAGGGAACACTTCCACTGGGAAGGTCAAGAGTACTCAGACTCCAAGAAAAGGCTTAGGGATTTTCTCTTGCTCCCTCAACACTGGCCTCTGGCTATACCTCCTGTCTTAGACATATTAGATGATGTGTATTCGGAGGCCTGCCTTAACCCAGACTCTTTACCTCCAGCCCCAGTCAAGCCTGACAGGTACTACCGGGTTCCTGACTCACACCAATTCTTATACAATACCCATGCGGCTGACCCAGAAACTATCTCACAGGGCCCCAAGGGAATTAAGGCCTCCACTGCTAAAAATCCATTACCTTCAGAGAGAGATTCCAGAGCTTTAGAAAGGTGGGGAAAAAAGGTATACACCTCGGCCACCTTAACCATGAGGGCATTAAACTGCCAGTTCCATATGTTAAAGTACCAACAGTTTCTGTTATCACAGTTGAGAAGCAAAATGTCACAACCTGAACAACCAGACTTGAAGGAGTTGCAGGATTTGATGCATAGTGCAGAACAAGTGGGTAAACATACCTTGCAATGTGGTTTTGATGCTCTAGAGGCCTCATGTAGAGCTGCTGTTACAGGATCAGTCATACGTAGACATGTCTGGCTCAAGGAGCAAACCTTACCAGATCATGTTAAAGCTAAATTACTAGATGCCCCTCTACAAAAAGATGTATTATTTGGTGTTAAAGCTGAGGAAGTATTAAAGAAAATGGAGGAAAAGGCTAAATCAATGCAAACAGTGAAAGATTTTCTACAGGTACAACCTCCACGTTTCAGTAGAAATTGGCCTTCCAAAAATTGGTCCTTTCCAGCCACGGACAGACCTCAAAGAGGTAGATACAGGCGCCCAAGGGGCAGAGGGCAAGCTCAAGGATTGTTTAGAGGCAGACAATGGCAAGCTCCTACACAAAGAGGTGGTGAGGATAGTTCACAGCCATTCAGAAAGCAAACCCAATGACTTTCCCCTTTGCATGCCAAGCAAGGCTCAAATGGCAGCACCCTTAGGCGGAAAACTGGCATTATTTTCGAAAAATTGGCATATTGTCACAAAAGACAAATGGATCCTGGACATTATAAACAGAGGCTACAGATTCCATTTTCACACCCTTCCACAAAAGAGAGGCATGCCAAACCTGCCACACAATCAAAGGGCAGAGGCACAAAGACAAATTTCAGATCTCATGGACATGAAAGCTATTCAAGAGGTACCTACTCAAGAACAAGGTCAAGGTTTTTATTCCAGACTATTCCTGGTACCAAGGAAGGGAAAAGATTGGAGACCTATTTTGGACCTATCCATCCTAAACACATTTTTACTTGTGCCAAAATTCAAGATGCTCACATTACAGCAGCTTCTTCCCATGCTGGGCAAGGAGTCTTGGCTGGTAACATTGGACCTCAAGGAGGCATACCTGCATGTCCCAATCAGACAAAATTGCAGAAGACACCTCAGATTTCTTGCAGGTTCAACCCATTATCAATTCTCTGCAATGCCCTTTGGCTTATCTACTGCACCCAGAGTATTCACGAAATGCCTGGCATCAGTAATTGCCTACTGCAGACTTCAAGGGATACAAATATACCCATATTTGGATGACTGCCTGATCCAAGCGGACAGCAAGCACATACTTCTGAAACATCTGGCTTTTGTAATAATGTTGTTGAATTCTCTGGGGTACACAGTCAACAAAAAGACATCAAGGCTAATACCCTCACAAAAAATAATTTTTCTGGGTGCCAACTTGGACACAAACACCCAGATGGCTTACCTCATGCCAGAGAAACAGGGGCAACTAACTCAATACTTCAGAAAACTAGCAAATTTCACCAGGCTGACTGCAAGGAAAATCCTGCAGGCTCTGGGATTCATGGCATCTTGCATCCTACTAATCCCATGTGCAAAGCTGCATATGAGGAAACTTCAATGGTACCTGAAAAACCTATGGTCTCAACACAGCCACAGTTTGGAAACAATAATACCACTGATTCCATGTCTTCAAAAGGAATTTCTGTGGTGGGCTCAAGCATGCCAAAGAAACACAGGTCTCCCATTCTGCAAGCCTCAAGCAAATCAAGTCATCACAACAGACGCCTCGGACTATGCCTGGGGCGATATGACAGATCGGTGCATTCAGGGCAAATGGTCCCAAAAAGAAAAGCACCTACACATCAATCAAAAGGAAATGCTAGCAGTAATAAATGCTATTATGGCTTTCAAAGACCTTCTGCATCCAGGCCAACTATTGATAAGGACAGACAACACCACAGTAATGTGGTACATAAACAAACAGGGAGGAACCCATTCATACCCCCTATGCAGGCTGGCCATGTCACTTTGGAACATGGCTCTGGAATTACAAATTGAACTTCAAGCACAGTACTTGCCAGGCAAGGAAAACACACTGGCAGACAACCTAAGCAGAAATATGACAGACCCACACGAATGGAAGTTGCACCCTCAAGTTTTTACAGAAATAATTCAAGCATGGGGAAGGCCAGACATAGATCTCTTTGCCTCCCACAAATATCACCAATTGACAAAATTCTGCTCAAGGACTTTTCATCCACAGGCCTGGAGAGTGGACGCTCTCTCTTTCAGTTGGACAACAATGACAGTTTATGCCTTTCCACCTCTTCCTCTGCTGCCCAAACTTCTATTAAAAACCAAAGCAGACAGACCAAAGATGATTCTCATTGCTCCAGACTGGCCAAGACAGCACTGGTACCCACTCCTGAGGAGCCTGACGCATTCCCCACCATGGACCCTACCTCTAATGCCTCTTCTTCTGACTCAGCACAGCTTCAAAACTCTTCACAGTCAGCTGAAAACACTCAATCTGGCCGCATGGAAGATTCCTTAACTTCACAACAGACCCTACTCTCCAAGGAGGTGCAGGATGTCATTTTGGAGGCCAGAAGGCCTTCTACTAGGAAAGGTTACTCCGCAAAATGGAAGCGATTTTGTGCCTGGAATGAGAAAAAGGGCCAGAATCCTGGAATACTGAATTTACCTTAAATATTACAGTATCTAGCTGAGCTGCTAAGCAGTGGACTTTCATTCTCCTCCATCAAAATCCATGCCTCAGCCATTTCTGCAGAATACAACACTGATCCTCCTTTATTCTCTCATCCCTCTTAAGACAGTTCCTCAGAGGGGCTAAGAATATAAAACCCCCAAGGAAACAACCAATACCTGCTTGGGACCTCAATTTCATTTTAGAAAAGCTGACCTTACCTCCTTTTGAGCCAGCTGCATCAACAGATTTGCAATATTTGTCCTGGAAAACAGCCTTCCTTCTGGCTATCACCTCAGCTCGCAGGGTATCAGAACTACAAGCCCTCATGTCTGTGCAGCCTTTCATCATTTTCCATCAGGACAGAGTTTCCTTACGAATCAATCCATCCTTTATGCCAAAGGTGGTATCCAGGGTAGCTTTGAATCAGGCTATTCACTTTCCTACCTTTTATCCTAATCCTCAAAACAAAGGGGAGAGACTACTACATTCCTTGGACATCTACAGACAGCTACTTTATTATTTGGACAGAACAAAGCCTTTCAGAAAATCAGAACAACTCTTTGTGTCCTATGCTATAGGAGCTCAAGGGAAGCCAATTTCCAAACAGACAATCTCAAAATGGATAGCCCACTGCATATGCTTTTGTTACTCTTTTCATGGTAAAACTGTGCCTGCAGGCATCAGATCTCACTCCACAAGGGCCACAGCTACCTCTGCAGCTTTCCTCAGAGGAGTTCCTACCAAAGATGTTTTGGAAGCAGCCACTTGGAGTTCTGTGCATACCTTCTCCAAGCACTACCACCTACCATTATACTCCAAAACTAGAGCAGGCTTTGCCACTGCAGTCTTGCAGGGCATCCTGGCTCCTCCTAGTTCCACCTAGTGCCTACCACCCCTTTTTTAGCTTTGGGATTCTACCCATCTGTTATGACTGCAGCTGTATGCATGATGAACATAGTACAGTTTTGTACCTACCATAAATGTAGATGTTCGAGTGCTAATACAGCTGCAGTCCAGGTTTCCCTCCCTCCTTCCCCTCTTGGGACAGGCCTATTGGCTAACACCTCCTCATACAACTTGATTGGGGTATTCATTTATGGTGTATTTGCTTGCAACTACTGTTTTTTGATTATATTGCACTGCATTATTACATAAATTTATGTATTGCCTTCCTTCTGGGGGCACCTGACATCTGGGGCAAGAAAAACTGAAGAAAATGGCGTCAGCTGGTTCACCCCTGTCGCACTGACGTCAGGGAAGAAGCGACGACAACCGATGCTGGACCTAGACAATGGAATTCGGCCAACCGAGGACCCGCCTGACGGCAGGAGAACCCATCTGTTATGACTGCAGCTGTATTAGCACTCGAACATCTACATTTATGGTAAGTACAAAACTGTACTTTTTTTCTATTGTATTGGTGAGAAGTAATTACTAAGTTTAAAATGTAAAGTGTTTTATTACTATATGACTTCCTAGCAGCTGCACAGTTTGGAAAGATATGTATTTTTCACAGAGAGATGCGAAAATGCTTGTACTTTCTGACAATTGGGTTAGCTTGGGAACTAAAGTCAGGTGACAAAAAGTGTTGTAATCCAAGCTAACCCAGCAGTAATATTTGATATTAACTTAAGAACTCTCTTAGAGAGAGACTGTGTGCATGGTGTATCTTGTCTTGAACCTAGAAACATCCATTCAGCACGTCTGCCTGCATCTTGCTGTGTAAGTTATTTAGGGCACAGTATCTTTTTAGTTATAGATAGGTATATAGTAAAGATTAGTTTAGATAGTTTCTGTATTTATTTGAGACTGTTCTTCTATGTTGTTTTAAAATATTCTCTGTGATTCTGAACTCTGTAGTTACTGTGTTGATTATTGTCTTGTTCTTTTACAAGAATGTTATGTACTGAGATTCAAGAATGTAACCACAGCATACCCTGCAGGAATACAGAAGATTAACTTACAAAACTTCAAGAAAATAAGTTGAAATTGACTGCTTTACGATGTGTTATAAAAGTTAATTTCAATGCAGCAAGAAGACAAGATGTCTAGAGCTAGAAGATTTTTTTCTATTGTCTTGGTGAGAAGTAATTACTAAGTTTAAAATGTAAAGTGTTTTATTGCTATATAACTTCCTAGCAGCTGCACAGTTTGGAAAGATATATATTTTTCACAGAGAGATGCTAAAAATGCTTACACTTTCTGACAATGGGAGTAGCTTTGAAACTAAAGTCAGGTGACAAAAAGTGATGTCATCCAAGCTAACCCAGCAGGAATATAGTCCTGCTATGTTGCTTTAAAGAATTTCTTTTGATTCTGAACTCTGTAGTTACTGTGTTGATTATTGTCTTGTTCTTTTATTATTTATTATTAAATATATTTAAACGTATCTTTGTGTCTGATATTTGTGAGACATTTTTAAACTCTTAAAGTACTTGCATATGTATTTGGTGACACTGTACATGCCATTCCTAAATAGCCTTGCAAGTCTTGGTCATACTTACCATTTGGATTTAAAGTACCATCACACAGTAGGATTGGTCATCCTTTTGGAAGGGCCTTAAAGTACTGATAAGGGGTTCTGGTGGCAGTGATAACTATCTTGAGGTCTGGGCAGAAGGGGTCATAGTTAGTAAACCTGTGCCAGCCTTTCCCCGGTGTATGCTAATATAAATGTAATCTCAAAGTGTGTGTGTCTGTCAGCTACTTGGGCAGGGACACAACACACTGGTTGGACAGAGAGAGTGTTGAGAGGACTTGGATTGGAACCCTGGCTAAGGACTCAACTCTATAGCTGTGCCAGTGGGGAGTCTTATTGGGGATCTGGAGAAAGAGGGAGAAACCAGCACCAGACTGACTGTGATCTCTGTGTGCTCTTAAGGGAAATTGTACTTTACTGTGTGTGTACTTGTCATCTTCCAATTGTGTACATCCCTCACTGTTGCCAGTGGTGAGAATTGAGGCTCCTTGATTACTGGGCCAGTGCAGGGGCATCACAGCAGGCAATGATAAAAAAAACTTGTAAAGTACTTTCATGCAGCAACACAAGATCTGCTATTACCGGCATTTCATATAGGAATTATTATCATTGTGCAAAGGATAAATTTTGATTCTGTATGCTGGCATATGCATATCTGAAGAAGTGGCTCATCATGTTAAGACAAAGTGTGCTGAAATTGTTACTATAGCTGTACATTCAATCCCCAACACAAAAAATACAAGATTTGCTGTGATTCATGAACTGATTTTCACTGGCAGTATGTCTAGATTCATAATATTGCAAAGAAAATAGTTACAAAGTTGAAATAAATGTGCAGGTCCTATGATGAAAATATATGCCCTTCACTGCATTTTTAAGAATGCAGTTCCTTTACTTTTGTATGTCTCTTTTCCCTCCTTCCTTGCACACATTTTTCACTTTTATTTACTTATTTTTTTTCTCCATTTCTGTTAATATTATGTGCAGCAACACAGAGACTTGAACTGATCGCTCTGGCACAGTATGTTGTCACCCCCATAAGTGGCAGGACCCACACCACCATCATCACCAGAGGCACCCAGCACTTTTGAGTCCCATCCTGACAGAGCTGTCTCTACAAATCCTGGCCTACCTTCACTACCTGTATCAGGTATCTCAAACACAGGTGATGTTGCATTGGTATCCTTGTGGATCAGTGCCATTGGAGGTTGCAATTTTGTCACCCATCAAGAGCTGGCAGAGGTTTTGGGATACTGGACAGCCCATGTGCCACCAACTCACTGAGTCAATTCCCTGCCCAGTGCTGTTGTGCTGATAGATCCCAAGGTGAGGAGTAATGTCCCTTTGCACTGGGGCTGGCAGGTAATGCAACTTCATGTACCCTGTCCTATTCCCAAACCTGGTTCTTGTGTTTACAGTCTTCCTTGTCATTTTATACATTCCATCCTTTACTGTTGTCTGTCCTTTACTTGTCTGTCTCGTTCACCATTGTGTTCCCCCTTTCTGAGTGTGTTACCTCACACCCTGTCAGTCATGTCAGTCTGTATGTCCCTGCGACCTAATCTCCTAATGTACCTTTAACATCCCTAACTTCCTATCCTAACTTTTCCCTTTTTTAGAAAATTAAATAGGGTCACCTGTCAGACAAAAAAAAAAAAATCCCACACATAACTCTCAACTTCACATCTATGTGTGTAATTTTCACAAATGATTTGGTTCATTTGGTTAGCCTATAAAGTATGTTATTTTGACACAATACTTAAAATATCCAAAAAAATCTAAAATAATAAAGATAACCATAATTATTTAGTCAAGAAACTGAGAGATATGGCCGATACCACCTCTATCCTAATCATTCCTTAATTGCTGAAATGGTGTTTTACCTTTGCTTCCTATTTTTATCGCTGTCCTATCTTCCCATTTCCAACATTTCATCTGGTTAAAAACTATATAAACACAACAAACACATGGATGTGAAAACTTATAAACAGAAAAGGGTGTTTCTTTAGTCATCCATTTCATGACAGCTGGCAAAGAGCAATATTGCGGGTCATAACTGAACAGAGGTTTCTGCTAGTTCTCTTCTTATGGTGAAATCAAATAAAATTCCTATGTATACATTTAGACTTTGCCATCAATAGTGTACCTAAGCAGAGCATTGGTGTGTATCACTATCAATTCTGACAGAAATAAAAGGAATGGATGGTGATTTGGTCTCAGTATCTGCTTCCGTGGCTCAGTGTGTTAATGATGTGAGGAGTCCATTGCAGTGCACTTTGTGGAGGGCACTAATACACTGAGAAAGGGATGCTGTTTTGCATTTTTCTTTTCAATCTGCAACTGTCTTAAAGTCAACATTTGTAGATTAACATAAAAAAAGTAAATTCATTATTTGTATATTATTGTCTTTATTCCAGTTTGCAAATTGTATATGATTACTTGCAATATCTCACTTATGACCCCAAAAAGGCAGCCTTACTGGATATCCAGGATAATACCCAGAGACTATGAAAGTCATGAGTTACACTCCATTACTTTATATATAAGCTTGTCACACACCTACATCCTGACCAATCTCTTTTTCATGATGTTTGTGATTTGCCTTTGAATATTACATGCAAGTGCCATTTGTCAGACAGATGTAGTATAAGTTCTTCTTTGGCTTTACATCATACTGCATTGATATGGAGCTTATCAGTTACATGGATATGGTTTTCATGCCAGAAATGTTTCTGTTGCACCCATCTTAGAAACATAATTTTCATGCTAATGGTGTTATAACCATGGCATGAGTAATCCTTCCCTTTTGGAGTGACCAAAAGCGTAAATGATATGACCATAACTAGAAACCACTAGTTTAACTGGACTACCTTCCAATGCTCTTTGCACTCCTATTATGATGTTGTGAACCCTAATTATTGCGGTCTCCTCAGCATTCTTCATTTTTAAGTCATCCACAATGTTGTTACACTCTTTGCAATTCTTTTCTTTCTGACAACTGCCGTTTATCTTCTTTTGTGATGTTGGTAGCTTGTAGACATGTCAAGAGAATGTTACTTAGTAAGCAGAAGCTGAAATCTAATGATGCATATGTTGTACCCATGTGAATAACATTGTGTATCATACAATAAATACTTAGGCACCAAATAAGATGGAATGTGTTTTTACCTAAATGTGACAGCTTGACAGGTGGGGTGAGATATAATCCTCTAAACTGCTGTAATGTGTTTAGCATGGCTCATTTTCATTTACACATACAGTGCTGGTAAGTTCAAAGGAGTTCTTTCTGACAGTTGTTGTATAACTTTGTCTGTGGCTTTGGTAGTTAGTATGCAGGTCAAGAGAATGTGACTTAGGCAGGCATTCAAATCCAATGGTTTTACGTTGCAGCAGTCTGACAAACAAGCCATACCTTACAGTAAGTATGTATAATACATATAACTTTTAAGGTAAGCCTAGCATGACTATGTTATAACTTGTCATTGCTCAGTAAATTGTCAATAAAGTATATGACAGCTTTTGGTTTTCTAATTGTTGTTTGCTATTTACTACTATTTATTTTTCATTATTATACAGCCAACAGGCAATAGTGAAGTATGGTAAAATCATAACCTTCCATGTGACATTATTACATCACATACATGACCAAAATGGGTTTTCACAGCATGCAGCATCATCTTACTGCATTATAATTTGCACAATAGCCTGCAGAGATCAGTCTCTCTGTCCTTATGTAAGCATTGAGAAATGTTACCTGTCATAACATGGCAAAAACTGAGAAAAATCCTTTGGCCATGCTAAGAACACGACTTTCATCATGCAACTGGGTGACCACCAAACTGTGACACAAGGCAATACTGATATATAAAGTGTTATTAATATTTGCATCATCACAGCTTCCATATGTCTAGTACTAATGTGATTTGTACATTGGCATGGCATATGGGGGGGTAGGTTGGGAGTTTATGATCATTACCTGCTTTGTAAAATGCTCATTTTATTAGTCTTCCACAGTCTTCTAACATTTCCTTCTCATGTGTTTATGCACAACCATATCATAAATGGGTTGCATAACTTGTTAATGTGTTGGTGTATAGAATATCATTTAGGCAAGCAGGAGTCCCATTCCAATGAGGTGTAAGTTGTAGCAGCCTGACAATAATCATTAACATGTGGTATGCACGTGCTGTTCAAGTACAACATAAGGTAAAAATGATACATGCATGTGATAGCTTCCATGCCTCAGAGTATTCATGCAGTGATGTACACAGTGGCTTTAATCCCCTCCCATGTTGTTTGGTATGTTGTTTTCCTCTGTTTATTTTCACTCTTCAACACTGGTTTAACATTTCCCTGACATGTGTGTGTAATCAGACATAGTCAGTATATGCACTTCTGTGCATTCACTTTCTAATAATCTGTTATGTAGAATATCTTTGTGAAAAGACAGGGTTTTGAAATGGAGAAGGTACATTTTTGTTGTACTGTTGTCATGTGTTCTGTTCACCTGACTTTTCTACCACTGCCTCTGTGGCAAAAATTCCAGTCTGCAGCATGATACTGAGATAGGCATGGCTTCAGTTCCATTCATGTGCATTTCCCTTTTGTTGCTGTTATGTGTTCAGTTACCCTGAAACAAATAACCCTATAATGAGTGTATACACTATGCAAGGAAGGTTGGCAGTTTCTGATATAAAACATACTTCAGAATTCTTCTGCCACTGTGGAGATAGGCAGTTGTGGGAAATGAGCTCCTAATGGCAAACACAATGGAAAATCAATGTCATGCACAAATGAGCTCAGCTGCAATGCACATTTCAGTTTGTAATAAAGCATGGCTACTGCCGTTATTCTAATGTCTTTGAAAATCCAGTGTACGTATGCAATGATTTGTGATGTGATTTTACAAATAATTGTGGTTTTAAAATACCCTGGAAGTTGTATGTAGTTTCACAGCTTTCTGTTTACAGAGTACCACATTTCCAACATTTTGTAGCTATGTGTTTTATGACCCATAAACCCTGCTTCCCACAGTGGCTAGCCTTGCTACTGCAATGCTATGAACAGTTAAGTATGGGAGTTTTGAATTTAGTTCCCTTGGTGACTGTAATGCAACTTTTTAGCAATCTATCTGCATATCACCAACATTCCTCAGGTATGTGTTTCATGATCCATTGCATTCTGACTTCTGCACTGGCTCGTTTTGCTGTTACACTGTGGATATACTGGCGCTGAATTGCTAGATCAATTCCTCTCAGAGTAACATACATTCTTTTTTATAGCATTCATTGTACAGTACAGTAGAGATACACAGCTGTCGTGATGTTGTCAGGACTTGTGCAGGTTAGTATCTCACCTTATTCTTTGTATCTAAACTCGCCTGTGTGCACTTCATGTTTGTCAGCTGTGCAGCACTGTCGTATAAACATTATCAGTCTGCTTCTCTGTCAATTATTTTATTCCTTGACTACATTTGCACATTAATGTTGTCCATCTGAATGGATTCAGCAATTATAAAAAAGTGAAATTGTATTCCAGGCTCAGCATCTGTGTTACATGCCTTTGTACTTTCATGTCTCTATTTACACATCTGTTGCTCTTGATTACATCATGTTATACAATTGTGCTTGCACACTCACATACATTAAATGGGGTGCTATTATACAACTGTGCATGTACACTTGTATACATTATTGGCGGGTGCTAATGCACCGTCATTGTTTACCTCAGGTGTTTGTATTTCAATGTGGCCGTGAGGTGAATTACCACTACAGTGAAAGGCACCTCATCATGCACATTGGCTTGACCACAAACTTATGTGATTAGAATTGCTGCTTATTGCACTAGAAGTGCAAATAGTGTTGACTTAGTCATGATATGGCTATGATATTAACAAATCCTAGGGCATATGTTTTAAGTGTCTCAGTAGGTTGCACATGAGTATTTTGATGCCTGAAAGATCAGAAGGCTATGGGATCTTTTCTCATACCAGAAGTTTAAAATATTTAAATAGAAAGAATAACACAGAATGCCATAAGGACAGCTTACCCATAAGACGCTTTGTCCGTGAGCTGGATTGGGAGGGGGTCCTCACATGGCGTCGTATTTGAAAGTCAAGTGCTCCTGTTCCTGGGAAAATTTTGTCAGTAGGTCAAAGGAAGATCTTTGTCATGGATTCATCTGTCAGTGACTGTCTGGTTGAGTACCTGTAAGGGTCTAGTCTGCACAAGATAGATGGATATTTGGACTTTTAACTCCATAACAAATCTACATAGTTTGTAGGAGGCGGGACCTCTGTTATTTCACTTATGTTACTGTGGGCTTCGTGGTTTGGTGTTGGAAGTGTCAGCAGCAGCAGCAGCAGCACATTTCTAGTGATATGATTATTTAAAAAAAAATAGTAAGTGTATGCAGTTATTGAAGCCAGGTCACAGTGGTTTGATGCTTCATTAAATCAGGTTGCTTTTACTTTTGTTTGGTTCGGGCTGTTTCTCAGTCGCCTTTGTTTGTGGTGGAGTTTGGCGGTATCTGATGTCTCATTGCTAGAGCTGGCAATAACTGTATGTGCAGATTGGGATTGCAAAACTTGAGGGTGATCTTACTCCTCAGCTGTTCAGACCTTTACCCCATAATTTGGTTTGCTTCTCAAGAATTTGTGGTTGCTGGTTTACCACTGAAATTTGAGGGCTCTAAATAAGGACACACACTGAGTTTCAGATATTCTATCTTTCAGAATGCATGCTACCTCAAAACATGTTATTCTTGCAAATTTCTAAATTTACAGGAATGATAATTAAAAGCTCTCTCCAAATTTAGTTTATCCCTCCCCTTATTTAGGCTTTGTCCAGTTTGTTCTGTATGAGAATTTTGAGATGTATGGTAGGGAGTCAGAGTGATAACCCATAGTTTGACTGTTGGTTGTTCAGGCTTAGTCATGATTACATAGGCTGATCCGGAGCTTGGTCTTCACTGGAGATGCTTTTATGAAACAGATATTCTGAAGGAAGAGACTATCGTGAGCATTTTTATTAGCAGTTTGAATTGTTTACTGTGCAGCAGGACATTCGGTATGACATGGAATTTTGGAGTCATCTACAGGCAGTTGGTTGTGACAGCACTTTATTTTAATTTTTATAGACGGGCAGCAGGGTATCATGCTCCACAGTGTTAGGCTTGCACAATGCCCAGCTGGTCCATTTACAGAAGCCTCCCTTTAAGCTTGATACTTTTTTTTTATCAAGGGATTGATAATAAACACATTCACCTCATATGGACTGATCCTTCAATTATATTAAATTGGGGAAAACCTGCCTTGAGAGGGGGTAGATATTTTAACCCATTCAAGCAATTATCATTAATCTACATTTGCTTTCTCCGGTAGTCTTGTGTCCTACAGTGTCTTTGATGGGGTCGAGACATCTTTTTTTTTTTTTTTTTTTTTTTTTGGGGAACCATGATTGCTGCCAAGTAGGGTTGAGGCAGGATAGTATGATTGACAGTGTGGTGCACAGATTACTTATAATTTTGTAGGTTCTTAAGTTTTGCAGAGTTTTAAAGACAGATGGCATCATTTATCTTAATAAGCACAAGGCTTGCTTTCTGACCTGGAGGCAGCACACAACAATTAATTTAGGGCAGAGTAAATGGGAGAGAGCTGTTCCGAATCCTGAAGAGGATTCAGCAAATGTGCCCACCCCTTCAAAGAGGACAAGGAAGAGGGCTAAAAGAAATGCCCCAGTTCCCACTGATAATCTAGCAGTCATGGTGAAGGGCCCATCAGAATCTGAAGGCATTGATATTGATGTGGTGTGGGAATTAGGGGTAACTGATAGAAGTCAGTCTTTGGAGCAGTACCTTGACTGATTTATTAATTATTTACTGGATAATGGATGGGTGAAGTTATCTGACCTAGCTTTAAAGTGGAATTTTGGTGCCACTTCTGCACTGTTGTCTGGTGGTTTAGGAAGGTTTTTCACGGGGCAAACTTCTCCTTCAGTATTACCTAATTTATAGAACAGTTCGGGGAGTGTTGATCCTGCAAGAGGGGCTGAGGTGTTTGATGCTGATGTTGCTGTTACTCAGTTTTTGTCCCCCATAGCTGTGTTAAACTTTCAGTACTGCCTCCTCTGGGTTCCACATAACTGCTCACATTCCAGCTAGCGACAGGCATTTTTTTTGTGTGTATACAAGTTCACCCCAGCAAGGGCTTTTAGCTGTCCATATCATACCTCTCAACCTCTTAGAGCACGAAATCTGGACAAAGCCATAAATTATGGGGGCACAAAGGCCCAAAAATAGGTACAATTTTTAAATATTGCTCTTACAAATGTAAAAAGTTGATAACATAGCAAGTTTTGCATTAGCATGAATTTTCTGAAGAGTATGAAGACGGCAACTCAAATGTCTGCCATTATGTTCTGACTTTATTTTTCATTGACTTGCCAATACTTTGCCAGCAAACCACAGTTTAATGAAAAAAACCCAAAATTATGAGGCAAAACTCTGGACATTCTGTAAATCTGTACAGTTGAGAGGTATGGCTACACATCCCTCCCCATCTCCAATCAGGCTAGATAAATTGACCCAGTTTATGTCTTATTATGCCAATAAGGAAGGTGCATCAGTTATTCTTGCAGGTTTCAGTAAAGGGTTCAGGTTTGGTTCACTGGTCCCATTGGACTTGAAGTTAGAAACCTCTCATCCATTAAGGGGCTAAAGATACTGCAGCTAAACTAATTGAAAAAGGAAGGGCAGGCTCCAAGGTATTGGCCCCTTTTCCAAACCTACCCACCCTTCTTTAAAATTTCCCCCATTGGCCTATTTCCCAGGAAGCAGGAGGGTGATTACAGGTTGATTCATCACCTCTTGCCCCCTGAGGGTTTTGGTCCATGATTTCATTGATAAGGATCAGGTCAAGGTACATTATTTCTCCCTAGATCAGGCAGCAGTGGCCATCATGGGTTAATCCAACCCTTGACTTTGCAAAGTGGACATCCTGTCAGAATTCTGGCTGCTCCCAATTAGACAGGAGGACTGTACATGTTTGGGATTCCAATTTTATGGAAAGTTCTTTTTTGACACTGCCATGCTCATGGGGTGCTCAGTGGTTTGCACTGCATTTGAATTGTTTGGCATGGCTTTTCATTGCTGCTGGCAGCAGAGGACACTTCAGCAGTCAGCAATCCACTACCTGGATGATGTTTTGATAGTGGGTGAAGGTCAGATGGTAGCTTTGGCAGGTATGTTTATGTTCAAAGACATGTGTGCCAGTTTAGTGGTTCCTTTGGCTGAAGACAATTCAGAAGATCCAAGAAAGGTCTTGACCTTTTTGGACTTTGCAGTTGATACCACAGAAGGAGCTTTTAAACTTCCTCAATGGAAATTGCAGCGGGTAAAAGAGTTAATTCTGAAAGTTTTGAGGACTAGGAAGACCCATGCGGGAGAAGTTATGCAGCTTCATGGGCTACTGAATTTTGCCTGCAGGGCAATTTCACCAGACAGGGCTTTTCGTGAGTTAATTTCCAGTCCGCTGAAAGGAAACAAACCCAAGCACCACAGGGTTTACCTTACCAAAAGGGTTAAGGAAAACCTTTGTCTTTGGTTCAAACTCTTAAACTCTTGAGACAATTCAAAGATGTATCCTTCTGGTAGTCACCTTGGGTTTCCTCCTGTGACCTTCAGCGCTTTATGGATGCAGCAGGAGAGAGCTTACTTTCAAGGTAGTTGGATCACAGAAAAATGTCCCTATTCATGGTCAAAAGATAGGATGAGGAGCATTATTTTCCTGGAGAACTTTCCTATATGAGTAGCCACTTTAGTGTAGAAGGACAAATTATGCAACAGCAGTTATTTTTTTATTTGGATACCTTGGCAGTTGTCCCATGTCCTGAACAAGTGGTTGTCCAAGTCCAAATGGGTCCACTTCAGCAATAGGCTTTGAGTTTTATTGAGTTTGGAAATTGATTTGTCTTTTTCTAGCGTACATGTGCTTGGCTGCCACAATCCAATTGCTGATAGCCTTTCCTGTTTTTGGTTCAACAGGTTTCAGTGGCTGTCCAAGCATGTAAAATTGAATGGCACCCCTATTCCTCCAGATGCTTGACTGATTGTAGAAGAGTAGCCACATTGTTGGTTGTGAATTCCTTGGTCAGGAATACTAGGAAGGTGTATTCATCCTTGGATCAGTCTTTCAAGGGAATTTGTATGTCCTTGCTCAACTGGCATAGAGTTTGGGGACTGCTCTTCATCCTTTGTTTCCTGTTTTTTAGATGCACAATAGGTGATTCCTCCAACATGCTTCATGTTCACTTAGCAGTATTTGGCTGGATGTTATGATTTTTAGGTGTCAAGGATTTCTCTGGCCATTGACTGTCAAACAGGGTGATCAAAGGTTGGGAGAATATCAGAGGGGCTTCAAAGGCTTCCAGGTAGCCTATAGGGAGACACCTTCTTGTCATAATTGTTCGGGGTTTGTGTAGCATAGTTACAGATTGGGTTTGTGTAGCATAGTCATGGATTTTTCCATATTTTCTGTTATGGCTGCATTGTTCACTTCCTTATATGTGGGTGCTTTCCATGCTAAAGAATTACTGAGCTCCCTTTGATGGGAGTATGTTGTGATTGACAGTGAATTTATTTTGTTATAGTTTAGGAAATCCAAAATGGATCAAGCAGACAAAGGCAGCAAGTATGTTAAGATAAGTCATGGAGGTTGGCCACATGCCTTGTTTTTTGGTTCTGCACAAGATTTTCTCCAGGGCTTCTATGACATGCCTGGTTTATTCTGGGGGGGAGTTGACAAACCCTTCAAGTGGCCAGAGGTCAATCTTCTATTATATAATGTCCTTGAAGAGCAAGGCATACATCCTCTGGGGTGTTCATCTCAGTCCTTTCGAATAGGAACACTTCAGAAGTAGCTATGGAGGGCCATTCAGCTAAGGTCCTTCAAAAAATGGTACGTGGGTGTCTGATACCTGCTTGCCATACATCAAGCACTAGCGTATATATTTTTTTGTTTCAGGGAATGAGGTTATCTGGATGGTGTGGCATTGCTACATCAAGAGAAAGGCAACACAAGTCTTGGTTCACCCGGCCATACTTGTTGGCTTGTTAGATCATAAAAAAATGGTTAATTCAGTGATTTGTTTTTTCAGGACTGTTATAGTTTCAGTTTTATGAGATTTTGGCACCAGAAGAAAAAACACAAATAATGCCACTCTGGAAACGGTACAAGTGGAAAACAGCAAATCAATCCAAAACTGAAAAGAAAATCCATTTCACCTCCACGACTCAAATCATATAAAACCAAGACGTATTTCTTACGTAAAACCAAGACATATTTATTAGGTTAGCGCTTTCATGCCTCAACAGACACTTCTTCAGACCATAAAACATATAAAAAGAAGTCACATAATTTTAAATTTAAAGTACTGGAACAGCTTGTTAGTAATGGGAGACTAGGTGACTTAAATAATACCTTTGAACAAAGGGAGACAAGCTGGATCATTAGGTTAAATACTGATGCAGTTCCAGGTTTGAATGACCCTGTCCCTTTAAAACCTTTTGTGAAGGGAAGGAGGTTGTTTAAATGATTTTATTGTTAGTTGTTTGTGATAGGTTGATTTGAAAGTAATGTGATGTATATATAATGACTTCTTTTTATATGTTTTATGGTTTGAAGAAGTGTCTGTTGAGGCATGAAAGCACTAACCTAATAAATACATCTTGGTTTTACATAAGAAATATGTCTGTATATCTGGAAGTGGTGTTGTTTTGGTCAATGATTATGCCGAGAATCCATTGGGAAGGTATGAGGAGATTCACTGCAATTGACATGTGCAGGCATTTTATCAACCACAAAGTGACATGGGCAGCCAGCCATATTGGTTTCCAAGTCATTCACAATAAGGACCTTAATAAATTAGAGTCTGACTTTTATAGCAGTGAAAAGGTACATTTGAACAATTTAGACATTTCCCTGACTATCGAGGACATTTTTAAGAGGTAATTACTTGGGCTGCTTTGTTAAGAAAAGGATACCATGGGCTTGAGGCCACAAAAGGGGGTGGGGACAGATGGATGCATGTCAGGTTGCAGCTGGCTTATGGCTTCCCCCCATGTTTTCCCTCCTGTTTGTGCTCAGCGCCCTCATCACATTGAGCAGGTTGTATTCAGTTTAACCAGTGGCAAGTGGTATTTGGGTTGAGAGGCAAGACATAAAGGGTGCTACAAGCAGGTCCAAGGCAGCTTGGTTTAAGCAAATGGACCTTTAAACCTTAGCTAGATTAGGCTTGGTGATGCCAGCCAACTCAATGGTAATGGCAATCAGATCTTTTATGTTATGGTTACATGTGAACATACTGTGACATCTTTAAAATTGTCTATGTTATTTCAATAAATAGTCAAAACATTATTACGGTGTAGTTTTTGACTCAGCTTAGAGGTCATTAATAATTACAGTTAAGAAATATATAGATATATACCAGGTACTTGTAATATGTAATCAAGGGTCAGATGGATAGGTATGGAATAATATATGAGTAATAAAAAAACAAAACCATAAGTGAAAAAATAAGAAAAAACATATGACTGATGCAACAGAAAACAATGTAGTGCATACCTAGGAAACTGCTGTGAAGATTTTATGTACTTATTTTTCATTTACTTATTTCCTAACTTTGTAGGAATCTGGTCTTTATTATAATAAAACATTTTTTTTCTGCATGATGTAGTCTACAACGTGATAATGATGTTGATGAGAGCTTGTCACACTTCCAGTTATACGGGTTCCAAATGATATTCACAAAAGAATAGTGGAAGATTGGACAGAACAAGAATTTCATTCAAGGACAGATTCATGGGCTGCCAGCAATCAGAAGTCTTACAATTTGATTTCTATGTCTTTATAGCATATTTGGCTGTTTGCTACAGCAGGACAGAAAGTTATCTTTAAGCCTGCTGTTATGCTGTTTAGTGTATATATGGCAGTAGGGTGAGGTGGTCAGGACAATCAAAGTACATTTCACTGAATTAAGTTTGGCTTTTCCTGTCAATGAATTTGTAGACAACACCTACAGTTAGGCTGTTCGGATGATGTTAAAGGTTTGAACCAAAATTGAGGCTCACTGAGCTGGTCAAAGGCCAGGAGATAATGCCAGTCTTAAGGGGATACTACATCACTAGGAATCATTATAGTATGCTACTACCATGACTGGCTTAGCCATCATTTTTCATCATGAGGCATATCAAAAGTGAGCTGCTGGAGGTAGATGGAGTAGTATATTCTTTGGCTTGGATGGATCTGATCATGCCAGAGCAGCATGTGGTAAGGACATGCAAGGCAGATCGGTCTGTTAAGGAGCAACAAGTCAGTTTGGGTAGAAGGGTCATGGGGCTGATTAGCTAAGTTACGTTGATCAGTATGCTTTGAGTGATGCAAAGTGGTATGAAGCCGTCAAGTCTTATGTTTGTAGAGCCATCATGAGAGTCATACAAGTGCAGCAGCCTGAGTTAGTCTTGAAGACAACTTGGCATTAACTCAACCTATTTATTATCCCACTCCGTCAGGACTGGGTAAGTGCTGTACATAGTCAAAAAAGGGGCCTCCACGGGGGATGGACTTTAGACTTTGAAGGCTTTTTATATTATATTGTACAATATTAATACAATGTGTGTGTGTGTGTGTGTGTGTGTGTGTGTGTGTGTGTGTGTGTGTGTGTGTGTGTGTGTGTGTCTGTCTGTGCACGCATGCATACATGTGTAATTTGACAAGAACAGGACAATATAAAATATTCTAGAAATGCAGAAGTTAGTTAAATGGTAGGGTGCCAGTAATATAGATAGCACAGGCATAGCATTTAGTATGTATTTAAACTAAATGTTATGCTTTCTGTTGGAGAGCATGGTTACTTGTTCACTCTCTTCTTTATAGATCTTATAAACAAGCCAGATTTCAGCCATAAGGAAGACAGCTGGGACTTGAGTTCAGAACGAGAAAGTTACATTGCAGCAGTTTAAACTGCCTCCAGCTGCAGACCACGGTGAACTAAATGGCTGAAATATTTGGAACATTTCATTTAGAGGATGATGATTCAGGCTGTTCACTTAATGGGCATCTGTAAAGATAAGGTCATTTTACTAGTGAACGACAAACTTCTTAGTATTTCAATTGTTTACTCCGTAATAACAAGGAGGCTTGGGTGGAAGAATACGAGCAGCTACAAAGGAATTGTGAAGGTGAGCATGACTAAGAAGTTGCCTGAGACCAGACTGTCAGTAGATTTTAGGTGTCACACCACATGGACATCAAGGATCATGATCTGGCCTGGATAAAATGACTGAGTGGGTGAAAGGGTCATTGGCATGGAGTGAAATTGATGACTACATTTAGCAAGAAGAGATATAGATTACAATCATGAAATTCATTATGTGACACTTGTTGAAATGTGTTTATATCTTGGGATAGCTACAAGAGTGTAAAGACTTCCTGGAAACATAGTGATGTGTCATGAAGGAATGCCCAGCAGCAAGCTTTGTGAATTTGCTATAAAATGCTTTCAGGACAGAAAACTGGAAGGAATGAAAATTTGTCAAGATGTAATGCATGTAAAGGAGTGTTGTTAGAAGGAATATTTTCATTATTGTGATTCTGGTATAATCCATCATAAATTACTTAGGTCTATAAAAGGAGCTTATCTTTAAGCAATAATCGATGACGTGGTGTGGTATATTGAAGTTTTACCCATGGTTGGCGTGATTAAATAAAGCCAACCGTGGGTAATTTCAATATACCACAACCACGGAGTCGGTTATTGCTATTATACAATGACATTATTTAAGGAAAAAAAATGTACTTTTCTTAAACGATGTCTTTGTATAACGGTGCATTACTATTCTTATGCCGGTGGTGGTATACTGCTTCCCTGTGTTGATGTACTGCGCATGCGTATGAGACTTGCATTCCTACGCATACCCAGTACATCAATGCTTTGAAACAGAAGCAACAGAGAAAAGAAAACTTGTGTTGGTCCATTTTTTTTTTCTTTTTTTATTTATTAAAAAAAAAAGGTTTTGGACACTTTATACCAACAGAAAAAAGTCCGGGCGACCGGACCTTTTTCTGTTGGTATATTGTGGGATTTACAAAGGGCACGCTGGCCAATAAGCATGCACGTTTTCGAATATTAATGGGGGGTCATTGTATAATTGCATTGTTATTAAGTGCACAGTATGGATCTCAGGTATTGGTCAAGAATGACATGAGGAAGTTTGTTTTTCCAAAAGAAGAGCTTCTAAAGAGTATTATTTTTCAGCAAACTGGAGGTTTTAACTAATGCCTTCTTGAAAAAAGCACAACTTCAGAGTTTCTGAAAGAGTTTAGAACAAACCTAGAATTATGTAGCATCTGGTCAGTTTTAAATTTGATTGAAATGGTTTTGTAGATAATCACTGACATCATGTACAAATGTGCTAGAGAAGAATATAAATAAATCATCCATGCATTGAATAAAATTAGCAGAGTCACAAGGCTGAGATTTACCATTTACATGCACTGAATAGAATTAGCAGATTAGAAGGCTGAGACTTACCATTTACAAAACTCATGAAAAGAAGGGGATCAGGGACCGCACTCAACCTTGAGGCACAAACACGGACGGGATGTTTTAGTTCAGTTTTCTCTCTAGATTTCTGTTCTTATGTAGTTGTAAATCTAGTGTGGTATAGACACAGTGCAAAGTGCTGCAGACTGCCTTTGATTAAGTCTGTTGCAAAACACATGACTGGAATAGAGAAGTCACTATTAATTTTATAACTGAGATGAAAATCATGCAGGGAGCTATATTAGAAATGTTAATTAGTTAAGTATTACAGGAACTGCAATATGCTCTTGCTGTCATTCTGACTAAACTCACCTTTCTTTCTGTATCTCTTCCAATGCCAGTCAATCACCCTGACCCTTACACCTTTCTTATTTTTCATCTGCACTAAGGCTCCAGCAACTAACCTATATCCACAACCCTCTCTTACTAATATCCCCTCCCCACCCAACTCATTATCTTACGCATCTACTGTTATCTCACCCTCTCCACTATCAGAACTTTCTCTACTTATGTTTTTCTTGATTATTTCTGCTTATACCATTCCTGCTCTTCTATTTTCTGTTCCTGCTCTAGTGATAAACTTGCCTCATTAATGTCAACATACTTACATTGGACTTATATGCATTATCATTGCTCTCGTATCTTCAGCTGTTACATGCTAACAAATCTTTTGACCTATGTAAAATTAACTACTGAAGTATATGATAAACGTCTTTACTATTTGTCTTAGTACTACCTGCAAAGTAATGCTTAAAGTTTTCATTTTTATTGTTGTTCATAGTAAATGTGTATTTTATGTGGTGCTTTTCTCCCTGGGCCTCTGCTGGAAATGGTACTTGTGCACATTCAGATTTTTATGGTAAATAAATAAATAAATAAATAAAGCAAATAAGCTGAGCATGGCTACATTTTTCTAACACTTCAAAAAGAAAAAAAAAGAGATATGAAAGAAACAAGGCCAGAGTTGCTATAGCCAAAGTTGGTTCTCTTTCATGCAGGAGGTGTCAGTGGCAGACATTGGTAAATTATAAAGGGAGTGATTCTGTACAGGCTATAAGTAGCACATCACTACAAGGAGGTCCATGACTGGCTACTTAGTTCACTGCTGTGTCTAAATATAATAGCCTTATTTAAAATTGCTGTTATAGTCAGCACACTGCTAACTCATCGTAATAAGCTTGTATCCTGAATATAACAGTTGCTGACTTTTATAAGCTTTTTTATAATATTTAAGAGGACTATTGTATCTTTCGGCTTTTCCAATATTTAAGAGGAATAAATATTTAAAATCCTTCCAAAATAATTATTTGTATTTGGTTAGTTACTAACTTTTTACATTCACAGTACCACAAAGTGATGTTGTGATGAGAAAAACATAGGTTACAGTTACATTTGTGAGTTTGTATTTTCCCAGACATTAAACTTTGTAATTTTGTGAAGTACATGATTCAAGCAAAGAAAGCTCTCAAAGCCTTCTTGTTATACAGACCAGCAGTAAGTTTATTTTACTTAGCGCTCATCTAAAAAGTAAATAAACAGAACAAGTAAAAAGATAGACTGAAAATATGTTGTGAGTTTTTTTCAGTAGCAATAAAGTCTCTTGATCACCAGAAACCACACTGGCTTAGTACAATAAATGAATTATATAAGGCATTGATTGTACAAGCTAAGAAAACTTAATAAAAGGACAAGCACATCTTAAAATAACAGTTATGAAATACGATTGCTAATAAATAGAGATGCATAACAGTAGAAGGAGTTATATGTTGAATACTGAAATAGAATAACAGAAGTCATAAACATGATTATTTAAGGTTTAATTGACAAAAGACATTCCAAAGCTACTTCTTTAACACTAAGTATGCACATTATGGATATTTTCATAATGCTGTAATGCTTCTGTGTTTAACTCAAACTGCCTTGTTAAGTTTTGTTTATTTATTTTCTTTTGTTAATGGGGTAAGTGAACTTGTCCGATGACCCTTTTCAGCTATGACCTGAATCATCATCATCATCATCTTTCTACATGGGGTCAGGATATCTCATCATCTGTCACTGTCTCACCCAATTCAGTGCAGTTCTCTTACCTTCTTCAATAGTTATGCCTAACTGTTGCAGATCCTGTCTCATACAATCCATCCATGTCTTCGCTATTTGCATATGTTCCCTCTTGTCTTCTTTCTGACTCGGACAAATCTTTTTCACCAAATCATCTTCTGCTTTCCTGCACATGTACCCAAACCACTGTAATCTGTTCTCTTAGGCCTTCTCTGCAATTGAAGCTATGTTGGCTTCTGCTCTGGTGTTCCGTTTTGTCCATCTGTTCCACAATGTGCATCCTGGCACACATCACAGGTACTTCATCTCCACCAAACCTCCAACTTCCTCAGCTGCTCTTCCTTCACTATCAAGGTTTTTCTGCCTTACAGAAGCATTGGTCTCATCACTGCTTTGTATATCTTACTTTTCCATTTTTTTGACATTCCTCTATTACATACTACCCCTGACACCCTATGCTAGCTGGTTTGAGCCCCTCTGATTCTACCTTTGACATCCTCATTCATTCTTCCCCTCTCCTTAACCCCCATCCCAGATACTCAAAGCTGCTAACCTGTTCACTATCTTCTCTTCTATTTAAGTTTTCACCTTCTTCTGTTTTCCACCATTTGTTAACATGACAACATTCTTGACTGTACTCAGTTTCATCCCATGTGCCTTCAGTTTTACAGTTTTTTTCCCCAATCATTTTCTGAAACTTCTTGTTCAGAGCATGATTGCAATGCCAAGTTGTCTGTATATGGTAGCTCTTTTGCTCTGTTCCCTCCAGCCTATTACTGTAGTACAACAGCAGTATGAATAGCAGTTGACTCAGAGCTTAACACTGATGCACACCCATCATGTACACCTTGTGGTAACCTTTTTGAACTTGTTCCACAGTTACTAATATAACAATACATAAAACATGCAGAATAAAAGCATTACTATCAAGCCAGAATGTGAAGATTGCTACAAGTGTAAAGAATGCAACAAACAGCAGAATATAAGCATCACTAATGTGCAATAACAATGCAAAATACACCAGTTTTACATGACATGCAAGTATAACTAAGTATACATTAATATTAGCAGTAGCAAAGTGATCTGATATGAATATTAGCTTCTACAAAATTCAGTGTGAAACAGAAAGGAAATTCCCATAGCTTGTAATAGTATGCACTGCAGATAGTCAAGTATATATTCATATAGTTGAGACATACTGAAAATACTGGATACTTAACTTTTTAATATTATTAGGCCTGAGTTGTACAATGTTCACCTGGTCTGTGTCTTAGAATTACAAATTGTTAAAAGCATAGAAACCTTTGGATTACACAGTTTATGTCACTGATGTTGGAAGTGAAATTATGTTCACATTTTAAGGTATTATGTGACCATATCAGAAAAACATGAACTTTTGAAGTGTTAAAAAAAGATGTAGGAAAAAAGGCAGCATTTTAAAAGCGCGTAAAGTAAAATTAACATTTTGTGCTGTTGACTATGTCCTTCAAGAACATGAGGTTTGATAACAATGTAAGAGGCATATTTTAAAAATAAGAGAATAGTGAAAGAAAATAACACTGTAGAATGTCATTGATGATTAGATAGTAGACAGCAGATATTATGGGAGTGTGATTTATGTGGAAAAAGAATAGTGGAATTTGAGAAGAGGAAAATAGTCCGGAAGGTAAGTTTAAAAACAGAAACGTGCATGTGTGTATGCTTCTTCATATTATCAGCGTGGATATCTTACAGTTACACCCTGATATAAGGATTATTTATTACACCCTGATATGAGGATTATTTTTGCATTACTTCTGCTGCTTGCTGAAAACAACAAATGCAACTGAATGCTCTGAAATTTTGCGTTTTTTTATGTTACCGAATTCCTGTGATGTTATGTGTTTTCTTGCATTGTTTTCTCTTTGGTTTCAGAGCTGGCTGTCTTTCTAATTATGTATTATTTTATGGTATCAGTATTTATGTAATATTACAAATATTACTGCAGTATTAAGGAATGAATGCTGCACATTGTATTACTAAACAAATTATTGTACATTTATTAACTCTGTCTATGTCTTTGTGACCAAGGACGTGGCTGATGAGTCCTTTTGATGAGTTCATTTACCTAATTAACAACTGATAAATAAATAAATACTAAAAAACAATTGTGGTGGGAGTGAGTCCACTGATTGAAAACAGCCATGGACCCATGTTATTCTTAATCTCCTAAATGGAGAAATGCTGTTAACACTGACAGCTGCTGACACAAAAGCAGCAGGTTGTTGTAATACAAACAAAATGATGCAAATTGCAAAGTTAAACTGCATCAGATATCATACACACTAATATCGTAGTACATGAAAGAAAATTACACTCTGAATGAGGAGAATAATGAAGTAACCAAAGCAGCATTCAAGTCAAGTCATAACAGTGTGCATAAACATGTTCCAGTCAAACAGCTGCACAGCACCAGACACTGATGATAAAGTACAATGCATAGATGCGCACAACAATATCCTACCCAATATGTAAACAGTGAAAAAATGCAGGCCTTCATTGGGTGTGCAGTCACATACATACAAATATACATACACAGGGACCACATAAACTCATGAAGCACATGCAGAAGAGTCACATGTGTGTCTCTGAGCATATTCAAAATGCAGCAGCCGATGCTTACGTTACATGCAATTTCAACATAATGCTGTTGTAAAACCATGGGAAGGTGAAACAATGGGAAAACACATGCACGCTTTTGTACAATGGCTATATATGTTAGCACAAGTACACAGTGCCATATCCAACAGCAGTATATGAACACTGAACAATCCTGATACAAAACTACATTATGTATAATATAGTCACAAAACACAAGCTGCAAGATGGCTAGTACCATATATGACATGTAACATTTACAGAGCTGCAGTCAGTCTGTTTTATAAATGTAGATGTCTACCAGTAGACGCAGACTCATTACATGCTGCCATGAATACTGATAGTATGACACCCTTGATCCTAGACAGCTCAGATCACTATTGTGTCTTAATTACTAGCAGTAAGACAGTAATACTGTCACTGTGAAAGCAACAAAATCCACATATGATAGAAATGCGCTAATGCTACAATGTCCAGTTTGGGTTGGGAGGGTCTTAATGTAAGGTGACAAAAACCAATACTACAAGGTTTAACAATCATAATCTCCTGCATACAGAGGCATGAACATGAGCAGGTAATATGCTAGCCTTTCTCTCCAAACAATACAGATTACAGCAGTAACCAAATGGTACTAGTCCAGCAGCACAGCTACAACCAGGTTGTCTAGGTAATGCATACCACAAATGGCAGAACCAGCTGATATCAAGCTTTGCTGTAATGCATATCTTCATAAATGTTAATTGTTTACATATACAGAGCTGCAGGTCTTGTCAAATGACCAGGACTTCTGAGTGTAGGAGTTTTCTATGTACAAGAAGTAATGGAGGATACTATAGGTCTACATGATTAGCAGCACATGGATAGTCCAATTGAAGGTCCTTGTACAGACAGATATGGGCAAAACCCTACATTACCAGAAGTGTTGACAATGCCCCTCCCCCCCAAACTCAGAGCTATGGAAGGAATATCTTAAGAAAAATAGAGGATAGACTGCGGTGGTGGTGCTGCGCTAGCGTTGTCGCCTCACAGTAAGACGTTGTCCTGTTAGATTCTCAGTTAGAGCGTCTTCTGTGTGGAGACATGCGTGAATGGGTGTACCTTTGTTGAAGGTTGTGCGTCAGGGCTGGCAACTTGGCACGTAAAAAAATCTACTGCCAATCATTAGCGGACCGGAGTTCCGCTGTGGTGACCCCTAACTGGGAAAAGCCGAAAGACACAACAGCAGGGAAGCATATCACTGACATCTGCTGCTGAGAGATGACACATTTACTTCGTAAAAGCTGGTATAAATTCCATAAAGACAACTAAAGACATGGAAAAGAAAACAAACTCACCACATCCTAGTGATGCAATACAGCCTTACACATATCACACCCCCAACAAATATGAATGCATATGCGCACACACACACACACACACACACACACACACACACACACACACACACACACACACACACACACACACACGGCTGGAAATAGAATAAATGGATATCTGGTCTGTAATAAAAGGCATGTGTAGGGAAGGGGTTCTGGAATGAGAGACATGACTTAATGCTGAGCAGTAGAAATAATGAAGGAGTCAGTTTTAAGATGTTTTCACAAGTCAAATGTTAAATCTGTGCCAGCCACAAAAAGATTATCCATCATTCTATGAGTTTATAATGGATATTGTACTGCCTCTTGATACATCTCACATAGATTTTTTATAGATTGTTTTTATACAGCCATTTTCCTCATAATATGGGACATGGCATGCTAACATAGATTCTATGCTTTTCACTTCACATCCAGGATAACAAAAATAAATACAGGCCACTAAACAATCACTAAAAACTATACAAGTTCTCATTTTATTGCATAATAGGCACATCTTATTGGTCATAATGCCCTTTCCTCATGCTCACAACAAATGAAATATTCAAGCCAGTACAGCCCAATGAAGAAATTATCCAAACATTATCATATATTTATATATTGAAGGTATGTGCAAATACATAATAACTGTAGTTTTATATATATATATATATATATATATATATATATATATATATATATATATATATAAATATATACATACATATGTGTATGCATGTATATGTATATATATATATATATATATATATATATATATATATATATATATATATATATACATGGAGTATTATGACTAAGCCTAAATGGAATGCCACTATGATTAGAATCCATAATTCATGTAACATTGGCATTTTCAATGAATAGAACTAGAACACAAATTGGGCGGCCACTGTGGTGCAGCGATTAGCATTGTTGCCTCACATATATTCTATAGACCCTTTAACTGAATGCCCTTATTGCCAGTTACTATTGATTTTAGTATAGTTTTCCATCTTATTGCCTACATTGAATGTTAAGTTATTTTTAGGTACTAGTTTTTTGTTTTTTTCTGAGTGATTTTTATGTACACAATTTTAAGATAGTTATGTTTACATGGTTATAAGATTACATATTTCTTATTTTAATGTGATTTTTATTTTTTATTTAAGCTATGGTGGTGCAGCAGTAGCACTGTCACCTCACACGAAGAGGTTGTCCGGTGCGATCCTCAGCTGGGGTGCCTTCTGTGTGGAGTCTGCATGTCCTCCCTGTGGTCACATGGGTTTCCTCAGGGTGCTCCAGTTTCATCCCAAAAACATGCTGTAGGTGGATTGGACACTCTAAATTGGCCCTAGGTGTGAGTGTGTGCAGGTGTGTACCTTCTGTGGAAGGTTGGGCACTGGGCTGGCAACTTGACACTGTAAAACTCCACTGCCAATCATAAGCAGACAGGGGATCCACTGTGGCGACCCCTAACCGGAAAAAGCCAGAAGAAGAACTAGAACAAAAATTAAATCCTAACTCTATCTTGTGAGAGTTCATGCTGATTGTGAGCAGTGGCACACTATGTCAGAATCTGTAACCATATAGCATGCCTACTTGCTTTCATTTGGTTAATACGCCTCATGTGAATAATTTTGTTAATCAGGCCATAAAGCAAAGACATTATTATGTATTTCAGAGCTGGCTTCAGCATGTTTTTTTTTGTACATTATACAAACCTTTACAGCTGACACTGGTGACCAAAAAGTGCACCCCTTCCTCCTAAACAGATGCCCTACGCAGACCATCTCAAAAAACTCCAGCTTTACTCCATCGCATATCACCTACTCAGAGGTGATCTCTGCCTAACATACAAAGCTATGTCAAACCCAGAGCTGTTGGACATGCTCCACTTAAATAAATCCCAATCCCTCCAAGCTACATGCTCTAGGGACATAAACGCTGTCACCACAATAAACAGAACATGCCGAGGGATAGATTCCTGCCCCAGAGACTTCCCATACTGTGGAATAAACTACCTATCTATATCAAACAAAGCTCCTCATTACCACTCTTCAAGAAAAATTTTGACGATTGGATGGGAAATAGGAAATTCACCCCGCGGATCACCTCTGTGGCTCTGCTCGACAGTGGCAAAGGAAAATAATTTTCTTGGGTGGCAAAAGCCAGGGTACCTTTTTAGCTGGGCTTGTATAGGCCCCAGGGCTGATAGCCTAGTACCTACCTATGAACCTATAATAAAACCAAGATACCCCTGTGCAGAAGTAGATCCTAGCAAATTCCACTGAATACTGACTGAAGCCTCTGGCCCAGAAATTCAGTTTAATTTCCACAATGCCAGAGCTGCAGTTGTTCATAACCACAGGAGATGAACATGGTCTCTGTTCCCCCCCTCCAATTTACCAAAATCTTAAATGGAGTGAATAAACACTGTTCATATAGGGACATTTGATTTGGGTTCTAAAAAAGCCAGGCTAATTTATCTCTCATACTCCATCTGCTTTAGTCAAATCATATAGCAGGGTCCTACATATGTTGCCAAATAAGGTCCTTAGATAAGGCTGACATGCATACTCTGTATACTTTTATGAAATGTGCTGGATATTATTCCCTAATTCTATTCCTGTTTAAAACTTTAAATTCCTAACAAGAACATCTTACTTTCCTGTAAGTTGGCAGCCCATAATTCTCTCTTACCACACCAGACTCTCCCAAAGTTAATGACAGAGGGGGTCATGGTGTTCCCATTACTTAGATGCCTTTCTCCTTCTAGTTCCTCCCAAGGACTACCTTGTGTAATATATGGGGTCTATATCACAACATTGAACGATAAAAAAAGCTCCCCCCCCACACCCCCTACTTAAATATACTAAGTCTTAGACTGGACCACAGTGGAGGAAATGGCAAAGTCCGGGAAACGGCCCAGCGTATTCACTGTTCTGTGTGTTCTGCATTCCGTGCTTTCTACTTTTAGTGTTCGATAAAAGAACGCTCCCTCTTTTTATCATTCAACATCGTAATATATGCTCTGTTTGGTCACTCCACAAACCTTCACCTAATATCCATTTCAGTTGTGAGACCATCTGGGCTCCTACCTTGCACACATATTACCATTAAGCCCAAAGGGGTTTATAAGAATTCTTGACAACCCCAGGGAATACTGTTGCATCTGATCCTTCACCAACTGTTAAAAGTTCCTAGGTTTCAACAGAAACACTGACTGGATGTATTTCTCACTTGGAAAAAGCCATTAGCCAGAGATACACTTTGTTTCTGTCCACTTGTAAATGTTCACATGCAGCAGCCCTGTCCTGCCTCCCTGCCATTCAACATGTACTGAAGAACTTTATACCCATACCCTCCTGCTATCCAGAAGAGCCTCACCATATGTCTCTGGATCAAAATGAGCTACTTTATCTGCTGGGAAACTGGAATACGCAACACAGGTGATTTAGACTTCCTCTAAAAGTAATGTCAGCTACTAATTCTATACCATAAATATGTCAATTCAGTCTGGCAGTACAAGATCATAACTAATTACCTCGTAGTGTTTGCTGAAATGTTTTTTGCAGATAAAAACAAACATCACATACAGACAAAATATATGCAGAATAAGGAGGGGCTTACATTAAAAACCACAATTCATTTTGACATTATTTTGAAAAGAGCTTCTAGCAAAACATCAGAAAAGTATATTTCATGATTCTAATGATGACATTTTATGACAGGTAGCAGATGAAAACAATCTTGAGAGTTAGCAGTGCAAGCAGTGTAGTTTTCTCTGATACAATAGAGAATAAGATAGACTAATAAGTCACCGGACTAAATTATGAACCAGCATCTTGATATTATATATCATGATTATTATACTTTAGTTTCTAGGAAATATTTACTGAGAGGCAC
This sequence comes from Protopterus annectens, assembly GCF_019279795.1. Lineage (NCBI taxonomy): Eukaryota > Metazoa > Chordata > Ceratodontiformes > Protopteridae > Protopterus > Protopterus annectens. Next base: position 1,218,127,908 of record NC_056728.1, on the reverse strand, counting down.
AATACTACATAAAACCTGGATTAGTTAAATGTAAAAAGAACCAAGAGTTTTAGTTGTATAACAGCACTACAGCTGGAGGTTTGCTGGGGGGGTGGACCTCAGCTTGATCCTGCCTGATGGCCACATGTCAGTGTTGGCATTTACATTAACAAGCAATATAACATTTGAATGAAAATCCCATGTAAGAAACGATTATACCATCCAACAATGGTGTGAAGAATTAATGCTGTCTTGAGAATTAATGACACCAGTGTGAGCCTTCCAGACACACACCTCATCATTCTTTCTAATGTTAGCAGTGACATTTCCTTACAGATAAAAGGCTGAAGTGCATTACTCAGGAGAACCCGGACAAATGAATGGTAAAACAGAGGCAATGGTTTCAACAGGAATTGTTCATGTTAGAGCATAACCAGATTATATTTTGTCATATTTTATGAGATATGAGAGATTAATGAATAAAATTCAAGCTGCTCTTCATATAGGAAGAGGGAAGATGTAAAACATCTTGATACTATAAGTTGTCTTATAAAGTATGTCACATGATAATTGAAAGAACTTTCTGGAAAGACACAACATGCAATATTAAAAATGCACTCAATTAAGAGACATTTCAGACAAAAACTTCTAAAGTGAGGTTAACACAAAAAGCAAAGGCCTTTTTTAGACAGTTGTCACTTGATTATCTGAAGGGAGATACAATTTTAATTAAATATTTCTACTGAGAAATAAGCTGTACAAATATACAGGAAAACTGCAGATAATGGATGACATTCAGGTTTATATGATAACATGAACAATGTATAGTTTAGTAACAGCTTGTACAAGCTTATACACCCTGCCAGACCTGAAGCTGAGAATTAGGTAGATTTGTGGCAATACATATATATATATATATATATATATATATATATATATATATATATATACATATATATAGACTTGCAGTGGGCTGTGTAAAACCTGTAGTTAAAACACGTACAGCCCAGTTTTATTTTATGTAAGCAGTAACATGAAGCTCAGTTAAGCACAGCTTTATTTTACGTAAGCAGTGACATGAAGCTCAATAAATCAGTTTTATTTTATGCAAACAGTGACATGAAGCTCAGTGTAGCACACTTTTATTTTATGTAAACAGTGACATGAAGCTCAGTAAGAATGTGAAAGCATATTGATGCAGCCATCTTTTTCAGAACATGATTAATTTAAACCTCTGTGAAAATTTTCTGGACAGATAATTCCTCATGTTACAAGCAGAGGTCAAATATATATAGCATTAAGTAGTTTACTTCAGGTTCCATTATACTGTGAATGCAGATGTCATGAAAAAAATACATAAAAGTATTCACATTCTGCCTGATTTCTAACTGTTACATAATACAATATCTTGACAGGCAAATTCATACTATTTGATTAAAATATTATAAAGAAATAAAGAAAAAATTACAGTGTTAAACAGTGATGTAACAATGACATGTAACTGTTAGGATCCCCACCATGACACTTGAAAATCTTAGCAGTTTGCATTACTTTGTCAGTAACAACCCTTGCCCATTCCTCAATGTAACCTAGACACCTACTTTACAAAGGATGTGGCACCCACTAATTACCATCCTACAATT